>NW_018227541.1:141092-142347 GCF_001263595.1 Phalaenopsis equestris
AAAAATGCTTTCTTTCTCAGTGAACAGATAGAACAATGAGGAAATGATTTGAAGTTCATTTGATGAATATTTTATTTTTAATTAATTAAATATTGATTTGAATCTTTTGATTCTCCATGCATGTAGACTCATCATCATAGCTTGAATTTTTGGCATGTTGTAGCCCCTGTCAAGGAGAACATGCTTTGATTTTTCTAAAGTCAGAGGAGGTCCCTAGACACAGGATCCCATTTTTCAAGTCTATGTGCATTATTTGCTTAAAATAATCATAGAAATTAGCATGCTGCTTAGAAAATTCCAAGATAATTCTGAAAGGTCCTCCATGACCAAAGGAGCTTTTGAAAATAATTTCATGGGCCAAGTCATTTAAAATGTACTTAATTTTCATAAGCTCTAAATCATTAAGGAAATTAATTTCAAAGGAAATTAATTTGAAATATATAAACATTTAAATGACTTGATTTTGATTCCAAGCACGAATGAAAATAGTTGCAAATGATCCAAGGAACTCACCATAAAAATTTTAAAAATATTTTGAGTATATTTGATAACTTAAATTGATTTTTAAGGATAAACATCAATTTTGGCATTTAAATGATTTTTAAAAATCTAAATATAATTCAAAAATTTATAAAAACTTATTTTTTGAGTTTTCTGTGATCATGGGTATTTTTTAAAAATAAAATGATATTTAAAATAAAAATTCTTAGCCTATTTTTAAATATTTAAATAATTAAAAAAACTCCTAAAAATCACAAAAATAATAAAAAATGCATGGAAATGTTCTAAATTGCTTCATAAGCATTTAGGAATAATTAGAATATTTTGTCTGATTTTCTAAATGAAGATATTAAATTTTAAAGCTTAGAAATGATTTTTGAAGGCTAAAAATGATTTTTCATTAAAATAATTCCAATAAATGAAATAAAAATTTAGAAAACATAAAATCTTCTCCTTTAAGTTCTCTGACCTCTGGGAGACTTTTCAAAAATACAAAACCTAATTTTCCCCATTTAAAATATTTTATATTTAACAAATAGCCCATAACTTAAAATAATTCTTAAAATTCAAATAAAATAGAAAATATCATGAAATTTGGTCCAAAGGCTTTTCTGGTCTACGCCTACCTCCAGTAAAAATCTCAAGGGATTAGAATTTACCTTGGTTAAATTAGGAATTTTCTTTGAAAAATCCTATTTTTGCATGAAAATAATTATATAAATTAAATTAAATTTTCAAAAATCACTTTTTCTCC
>NW_018227541.1:142734-144283 GCF_001263595.1 Phalaenopsis equestris
TGATTTTCAAATAAAATCAAATAAAATTAAAATTATGAATCATTACCACCTAAAGCCTAATCTATTCAAAATTAATTAAGACATTCACCTAGGTCTTAAAGGGCTTAGTAGTGACTTAGGCTAAATCAAGTTTCATTTAAATGAGGATTAGAAAATTAAGCACCATTGAAAATTAAAACATCTTTCATACACTATAAGCCCAATTACGGTCAAAATTTGGTTAACTGTTCCAACAAAACTAACTTGCCTCGTTAAGGGTCTTCACCCACATAATTCTTAAATTGAATCACAAGTGATAATTACCCTATTCTTAGAGATAATTGAGACATCAATGCTCACTGAGCATTAAGGGTATTTGTAGGATGAATTATTAAGCAACATAATGAGTTTCAAAGAACTCGTAATTTTCCACCAGACAACGAGAGAGTAGCACGAACCTGCTTCTTTCTCTAGATCTGTTGGATATCTTGAAGATCTACTAAACTTAATATGTTTTGATTGACAAAAGCATCCTTATTTAAACTCTTAACAACCCATCAAGTTATGACATAGGGTTAGGAAAATTACCAAAACCTGAATTTTTGCCTCTATATAATCTGCTCTGACATACATTTTGAGTTTAAAGTGGTGGAATGAGAAGACTCGCCAGGTACGCTTTTTATAGTTTTCAGCATTGTCTTTCTTATACTTTTATGCTTATACAAATTTGCATGGAAAACTAAAACTATCAGGATAACCATAGAACCAAAACCAGAACCAAAATCAAAACTAAAATCAACTAAGATAAATTTACTACCACAACATTGAAAATATAAAACAGCTCAAAATTTAATCACAAATATCACACAAAACTACAATTGCAACTAAATTAAGATGTCTCTATTGGATGATCGAAAATTCCTTGGAGGAGGTAACCTATGGTTGCTAATGAGGCTTCCCATGGTCTAAATGAAATTATGGAACTTATTAAGTTGAGTTTAGTAAGTTCGTTTAGACTAAGTGAATCCAATAGAAAATAGTGGTGCCGGAACGAGGGCCTTCCTTCCTTAGATAAAAACAACAAAGCCGTAGGACTTCGAGGATGCTTTCTTATGCAATGTAAATCCTCACATTATCTTTAGGACTTTTGTATATCTCTACTATACAATATAAGCCCTAACTCGTCTTAGGATTCTGAGGTTGTCATTTGTCACAACCTAAATCTTCACATCTTCTAGTTCACATCTTCTAGGCTATTTGTCGAATGTAAGCCCTAACTAATAAATTTGGCAAGATGAAACACCTAAATTTTTCTCCTCAAGCCTTCTCGGGGGCTTGCTTAAGAATAAGAAAAAGAATAAAGAGGAATCTTATGGAAATATCATGGACATGACATCCCCGAGTTCTTCCTCCTTCTACCTCCTTTAGATTCTATAATGAAATATTCCAAATTTGAACCAATTCCCTTCAACACTTCTACGTCCGATCTCGTTGAAAAGTCCTATTCTTTTGAAATCCTTGAAGATAATGTTTCCTGATTTTTGTTTCCTGATTTCTTAGGTGACTTTGG
>NW_018227541.1:144313-155990 GCF_001263595.1 Phalaenopsis equestris
GCTTGCCCTTATAGGAAGCATGTCCAAACCCAACTTAATATAAACCCTATTTAATACTTTATATTAAATAGGGAAACTTGTCGGCAAATATAAAGGTTTCATAGACCAAATGAATGTCATATATTCCTTAGTTTATTTGATCAAGCCTGATCCTCAACTCTTTTGTTTATACTTCGGGATAATTATAGGGTTCGAGGTACAACGCTCTTTCATTTAAACTATGAAAAATATGGGGTTAGTTTGATTTCATATTTTTCTAAAACTAAATAAATATATAAATTAAAACTTCCTTCCAAAGCGGGCGACGAAATTTCAATTCCGGTGATTGACAGCTTCTTACGGGCAACTCCCCCAACTCTTTAGTGCCGACATTTACATTCATCAGTAATTCACTCTTCTAATATTACAAATTGGGCTTTAACTAAATCAGAAATATTATCTTCACACATTGGTAATGTGTCCATGTCCCTCTTGAACCAGATTACCCTTCCTCTGTTGAAATACTTTACCCATTTCTGTCTTGGGAAAGTATGGTTAACTCTTCAGACTTCAGGACTAGCTATTCAACCATCTTTGAACAGAGGGGTTCAGAAGTCCATTAATGACTCTTTAAATTTTCATGTGGGGTCGGACCCTTAATAGGTGTGTCGGTGGACTAGTTCCACCTGGGCTTTGTGCATTGTTATGTTGGTCCTATATTGGGTCTTGAACTTCACTTTTTTCCCCTTTCGAGTTTGATTTAGAATTTGATTTACTATTTCGCAAATTAAACCAAATTGTGTTGTATTGCGCACACTTTGAAATTTTCTTATATTAATTAAATTTTACACCTTTTCTTAAACAATATTTTAAAATACCCATAAATTAAGACCCTCTCGGTCTACAGATCAACCTCTACTTTTAGTGCTTGCACTAAAAATTACGAGGTTTTGGCCATATAGCTAACCCTAAAATTTTCTGTTTTCAAGCTCGCTGCAATGACTTACCCAACGCTAACCTTTTCCTGGAACCTGCCAACGGACCGTAGCACCCCTAATGTCGCTCCCACCATCAAGTTTGGAGCCAGATTTGAAGATCTAAAGGTTATCCTCGAGAAGGCCCCATTTGTAGTAATGAAGATCGCCGCTCCAGAATCGAAGGAGTCGTCTGCAAAATTCAACCTGAACTACCTTCAAGACTTCCCTACCTACAAGAATTCTAAAACTACTGCCGTCATGACACCTGCCAAACCTGCTAGCCCCACTGTTGCTAAGGGGAAAGAAGTGATGATTATTGACAATTCAATTGAGGGATTAATTGCCCCACCACCTGTGTTTGAAATCGGATCAAGTTTGAGGATTGTACCACTGACCCGAACCCAAAAATGGAACCGAACCCAAAAATGGAACCGTAACAAAATGGAACCGTAACAGAAGGGTTCAGAGGGCCATCAAAGCCCAGGATCCCAAGAAGACACCCTTTGAGGAGGATCCTCATTAAGTTTAAGAAGTGTTACATTAAATTTATCCACTCCTATGAGGGAGTAGATTCCATCCTCTGACGGATACTGATGGATATGAGAGTATCTGGAGAATTGCCACTGCATTACCGTCACTTCATGGACATGGTGAGGAGAGAAAGATGTTCACTCCTATCACTCGAGTTAGTGCAGTTTCAAAAGGCTTGTTGTCAAAGAAGGATGTTCAGTTAGCGAGTTGCTTAAACGAGTGGGAGATGCAATTTCTCCTTGCATGAAGAAGGAAATTTTGAAGGGCATCAAATCATCAATCAAATCCGACAGACAGTCCCCCAAGACAGCTGGAGTGCCACCTACTCACATCCCCGTTTGGTTCTGTTTAGGGACCAGAGTTGATATCGCACTTATTACTACTGATTATACTGCCACTAAGACCACTGGCCGCTGATCAGCTTAGTCGAGACTGGGTCCGAAGATCTTACCCGTCACCCATTATGGAGATATTCCTACAATCCCAAAGACAAAGATGAGACACTTACCCAACGCTGTAGCCAGTCTACACCACAAGGAGCATACTTTCCCTGGACATACAGATGTCTCTACTAAGATGCTTCGTCCAGAGACATCATCATTAAAAAAAGAAAAGGTATGGATACCCAAGGTTGCCGCACCGATACAATCTAGTGAGCCGTCCACTGAGCCCGCAGGACAAGAAGTGAAACCAGTGTCTGTAATATCTGGCATCGTCGCAACAATAGCCAGTAAGATGGAGAAACAAATAGAGGATGTCCATCACGGTCCTCCAGATCTTAAAGCGATCAAGGAATTGATAATTCAGGAGAAAGTTGAGAAACTCAGGATCAAGATTTTGGAGCTTCCGTCGATAACGACAAAGAAAATTTTGATTACAATGATTACTTTGAAGAGGATTTCATGGATGTCCATGTGATGAAACTAGAGCCACCACATATGCACGTGAGACTCAACCTCACACCAAAGAGAACGTCGTAGTTGAGCTGCACAAGCTTATCTTCCTAAGGGCTAAGCAAGTTAGTCTACTGGAGAAAAGAATAGAAGAGATGACTGCAGCCATGAACACCATAACCATCATTCAGAGGCAATCACAAGCATTGCAATTAGCTTCTCCAGAGATTAATTAGCCAGAAATCATACACATTATAGATGAAAGAAGAGAGGCTACTTCAGCAATCAAACATGAGCAACCGAAGAAAGAATCTCCATTAAGTGTCATGCCAGAAAAGGAGTTCAAGCAAATGGTTGAACAATTGCGGGACGCCTTAGCCCAATCCAAGGGCGGTGCATAAATTTTGAAGGGTAGACCTTACCCAGAGGACTTCGATGTCGTGCCTTTCCCCAAGGGTTTTGTGGCCCCAAACTTTAAGATATTCAACGGGACAGGATATTCCAGACAGCATATAACACATTTCTGAGCCAGCTATGGCAACACGAGAAATAATGAAGCTCTACTCTGCCAGCAGTTCGTCAGTAGCTTATCAGGAATTGCTTTCGACTGGTACGCTGACTTGCCCAACGGATCAGTTTAAATATCTTCTGAATTAGAACAGTTATTTGTGAAAAGATTTACCGTGGCACAACACCATGTGTCTATTGGAGAGCTCATGATGGAAAAGCAAAAGGCTAGTAAAACTTTGGTAGACTATATCTTAAGGTGGACAAACCTTAGCATAAAATGTGAACCGCAGCTACAGAAGCATTATGCGATTGAAATTCTACTCAAGAGCAATCTTGGGCCAGTAGCTTTCAAGCTTAAGGGACTCACCATCAAATCCTTCGAGAAGCTACTCAGTAAAGCTAGCAGTCTTCAAGAAGAAATAAAGCACATGGAGCCACATGAAAAGGATAAGGTGACCAGAGTGTTCGAGAAAAAATCAGGAGCAGTAGCAACTGTCGATAAAGGAAAGCAGCCGACAAAGATATATGCAGAAGATCCTCATCAATCGTCATCATAGCATGCTAAAATATAGACACAACAATACGACCAGTCCAGCAAGCAACTGCCTCAAGAGGGATCAAGAGGGATCACCTCAAACATAGGATAAAAGAATATCCCTGTTTGAGCGACCGAAAATTGTGTATTCTTTCAAGGATGAAGCTATACCTAAAATATTTAGGGTTCTAATGAAGAAGCAAGAATTCAAACTACTAGATCCAAAGAAGCCCGAAGAGGTGGATAAGAAAAACGAACCAAATTATTGCCCATACCACCGGTTGCTTGGGCTCACTATAGGAAAATGTTTCGTCTTTAAGGACTGGCTCGAGAGAATACTTAAGGAAAAGAACATAACAATCCCGAATGAGTATTTAAGAGAACCCAAAAAAGGTTCCATAAATATGATTTTGGTCAAGACAATCTCCCCAATCGATTCATATAATGGAACAGATGGATGGAGTATAACTTGGGATGAACTAAAGAGGGTCCTTAATCAAATTCAGGATTCATCGAAACAAGCTTCAATGAATATCGAAGAAGAATGGAATGAGGTCTGGAGTAGATCATCCAAGAAGATACTAAACAAGATCCAATCTGCATCAAAACAAGCCTCCATTTAGAGTCCGCAACATACCAAGCTCGAGATGAAGGTTTCATTAAGAGATCCGTCATCGTCAAAGACAAAGAAAAAAAAGATAAGCATCACTACAAAGATTGATAGCACGAAGGGTTGGATAGGGGCTGCCTCTACTAGATTAGTTGTCTCGGATTCGGGGAAAAAAATCCTCGAACCCTTGACTTTGTATGATTATCTTTTTATCCCTCCGGTATCTTATGAATATAATGTTTGTGATTTTGGCTATGTTTTCACTATTTCTGGTGATAGCGTAATTGATTATGACCGATCTAGCTTCAATCTTGATCCCAAAAATGATCCTCAAATCGTACTCGAGTCCGATGAACTCGTTGTCAAGTCCAAAGAAGACATCAATAATACCGCTTACGACAACACCGATAAGGAGGAGCCAACTTTCAAGCATCACGTTGCATCGCTTACCATCAACATAGATATTTTTGATGGAGAGGAAAGGACACCGGAAGATTCAACAATGATATCTCAAGAAGAATAAGTAACAGAAGTTAACTTAAGTTGCGAAAAAGTGTTACCACCAAGAACAGCTCCAACATACAGGAAAATAGATAAGGACTCGAGATGAGATACCCCCACCACAACATGTAGAAGAACTAAATAATCAAGATAAAATCAGAGGATCATACAAAATAGACTACAATGTGCTATCTCATCTTAGGAAGTTGCCGGCCCGATTAAGCATCTACGACTCTCTGATCCTGTCAAAGGAGATGAGAGAGTCTCTGGTTACAGCTTTGCTTGACCCAGAAATTTGCTTAGCTCAGTTGGCCAGCACAACCTCAGATGAAGTTTATTCTTTAAAAGAACAGCCTGGGTCAACCTTCACAGATGAAGACTTGCTCTCTACATCTCCGTCAACCTCGGCAGATTTGTGTTATCGAGAGTTTTAGTGGATCCTGAAGCATTTTTTAAATCGGGGTGAGCCTACAGACATTGACCTATTTGGATATTGAAGCTCAAGAGCTTACGGTCGATAAGATGATGTTAAGGGGATTCAACCAAAAGGGAAAAATAGCCCTCGGATCAATTACATTACTTATGAAGGTTGGAGAACTAGTGACAACCGCTAAATTTCATATCATCGACGCCGAGACCTCTTTTAACGCTCTATTAGGCCGGCCATGGATTCATGAGCACAATATGGCTCCATCATCTCTACACCAGTGCATCAAATACCACAAAGATGGTCAAGAAAATTGCGTCAAGGGAGTCCTACCATTTTTAGTGCATGAAGTTGGTATCCATGAAGATGCTGCCTACTATGCGCCTCCAAAGGAAACTGTCTTCTCTCGTGAAGTTATCCCAAACAAAGATGGAAGATTCAGAAGAAAGATTTAAAAGAATCACAAAAAGGAGGCCATTCAACTCCGCTTCAGCAATCTTCCACCACTCCTTTACAACAAGATGGTGAAAGACCTTTTAGTTCTCGCACCCGAGGTCGAGGACGGGGACGTGGACAAGGAAGAATCAACTTAATCATTGAACGGACTAGGCCAACTATCAATATTGGTAATGAAGATAGATCCGAAGACTTGTGAGGAAGACAGTCGATGACAAGAGATAACGATGACAAGATAGAAGAGAACTCAGTACGAGATTTTCTTAGAAGATACAGAAAGGACTGAATATGAAACAATGTATGATCGGATAAACCACTATGTGAATGCTATGATCCTCACTCTGATTCTCCCTGATTCTCCCTCAAGTTTAGAGGTCAAGGATGTTCGTAGTGTTGGTTCGAAGTTGTCCTCCCTCAAAAGGTCAAGAGTTTAGAGGTCAAGGATGTTCGTAGTGTTGGTTCGAAGTTGATCAAATTTTACCGTGCTTCTACCTCTACTTAGCTTGAAAATGATTCTAATTTGGATGATGATTCTAATGAATTAATTGAATTGCCTTGTGGTTACATCTTGCCTTGTGTTCAAAAGATAATTCCACAGAGATACTTACCAAAATAAATGCCAAAAGATAAATTTCAACTTTTTGAAAATCTACGGAATGGTAAAAGTCGAAGTCCCAACTCAAAAGAGGGTCTTGGATTTGGTACAGTCGGACCAGTCAATGATTTTGAATTTTGCATGATTGTTATTGGTGAATCAGAAGAGGATTGCCTTATTATAGAGGATGAATCTATTGATCAACTAATAGAAGATGCTCCCCGAATATTTGAGGAAGAAATTAAATCTACTATTGATGAATTGAAAGAGATTAATCTCGGGACTAAAGAACGACCCCGGACCCCGGCCTACATTATAAGTTCTCTACTTAATGACGAATAATCTGTAGGATTGATCAAACTATTAACAAAATTCAAAGATTGCTTCTCATGGAGCTACGATGAAATAACCAGGACTGTCAGCAAAGTTGCAGTCCATAAACTTGGGGTGGACAAAAATATAACCCTAGTAAAACAAGCTCCCAGAAGAATGCGCCTTAAAATAGAACAACAAGTCATCGCCGAGGTGAAGAAATTGATAGATGCCAACTTTGTTAAAGAAAAACAATACCCCATGTGGTTAGCCAACATAATTCCTGTTAAGAAGTAAAATGGACGGTTTTGTGTTTGTGTCAACTTCAGAGATTTGAACAAGGCATGTCCAAAAGACGAATTCCCACTGCCAATACCAGAAATGATGGTGGACATCGCTTCAACACATGAAATTTTCTCCTTCATGGACAGATCATCAGGATACAACCAAATCAAGAAGTCTCCCGAGGATGCAGCACTTACAGCCTTCAGAACACCGATTAGATTTTTTTGCTACACAGTGATGTCGTTCGGCCTAAAGAATGCTGGAGTAACATATCAGCATGCAATGATGAAGATTTTTTACGACCTCATTCACAACGAAGTAGAATGCTACATGAATGATTTCTTCATCAAAAGTAAATGAAAATAGACCATTTGTATGATTTGAGGATCATGTTTGAACAGTTATGATGATATGACCTTAAAATGCTCAAGATGAATCCCTTAAAAGGCCCCTTCGGCATCAACTTAGGGAAATTTCTGAGATTCATTGTTCTTCATCGGGGAATCGAGATCGACCCGGATAAGATTAAATATATCTTCAAAATGCCTCATCCAAAAACCTTGAAATAACTACGTTTCTTCCAAGGAAAGTTGGCATATCTAAGATGCTTTATTTCTAATCTCTCAGGTAGGTGTCAGCCTTTCTCAGCATTAATTAAAAAGGACGCCAAATTTTTTTGGGAAGAGAAATGCCAGCGGGCATTCGAGGACGTTAGGCTATATTTAATGACACCTTCTGTCTTGGCAGACCCTAACCCAGCGAAACCTCTGATACTTTATACTGCATCTTTAGATGACTCTCTCGGAGCCCTCTTAGCCCAAGTCAATGATGAGGGTAAAGAAAATGCGCTCTACTACTTGAGTCACTGCCTAATACCAACAGAGATAAGGTATCCACCTATTAAGAAGCATTATCTGGTGTTAATTTTTGACGCCCAAAAGCTTAGACATTACATGCTTTTTCATAAGATTACCCTGATCTCAAAAGTTAATCCATTGCGATATTTGATGACCCGACCAACCCTCTCCGGACGTTTAGGAAGAAGGTCAATGATCTTATTGCAATTTGATATAACCTTTTTTCCCCTCCTTGCTATCATAGGATAGATACTAGAAGACTTTATCGTTGCACACCCACTGCTAGCTGGGTCCTCTCTCAACGATGAGTTACCAGGCAAGAAAATATTACAAATGGAATTACCCAGTGCGCAATAATGGGAGATGTACTTCGATGGCGCTTCGTCAGCCAGAAAAGACAAAAGATCAGGCACAATTATACCAGGCAAAGAAGGAATTGGTTTGATCTTTATCACACCAGATAAGGGTATGATGAGGTTCTCATACCCCTTGACAGAGCCATGCACCAACAATGATGCAGAATATGAAGCTTTAATCACCGGATTGGGAATGACAATCTCAATGGATATAACAAACATTGCCATTTATGGCGACTCCCAACTCGTCATCCAGCAAGTCGCCGGACAATACAGAATTTTGAATCCAAGATTAGTATAATACCATCAGTACATGATGAAGCTCCTGGAGCAGATATTTGAAGTAACTTTCTATCAGATTACTAGGGGAGATAATGCCCACGCCGATACTTTAGCAAAACTCGCTAAGAAAATGGTGTGCCCCTCGAAGGATTCCATTGATGTCACAGTGCAAGGAAGACGAGACTTATCTCGAATTGACTTCAAAACTCTACAAATATTTGGAAAAGAATAAACACTAAATACAGTTGCAAATATCAACAAAGATTGGCGCAAGCCATTAATAGAATATTTGCATGCTGGAAAGCTACCAGACAGAAGATAAGTCTGAGGCGCAACTATCAATATTGATGAGGAAGACAGTTGTGAAGATGAGATAATGATGACAAGATGGAAGAGACCTCAATACGAGATATCCCTAGTAGATAGTAAAAGGAATGAATATGAAACAATGTATGATCGGATAAACCGCTATGTGAATTCTATGACCCTCACTCCGATTCTTCCTCAAAAGGTCGAGAGTTTAGAGGTCAAGGAACACCGTAGTGTTGACTCAAAGCAAATCAAATTTTACTGTGCTTCTACCTCTATTGAGCTTGAAAAACATGTAAATTTGGATGACGATTCTAATGAATTAATGGAATTGCCTTTTGGTTACTTCTCGCCTTCTGTTCAAAAGTTAATGGACACTTACCAAAAAAATGCCAAAAGATAAATTTAAACTTTTTGAAAAACTATGGAATGGTAAAAGTCAAACTCCCAACTCGAAAGAGGGTCTCGGATTTGGTACAGTCCGACCAGTCGATGATTCTAAATTTTCCATGATTGTTATTGGTGAATCAGAAGAGGATTTCATTGATATAGAGGATGACTTTACTAATCAACTAATAGAAGATGCCCCCCCACAATTTTGAGGAAGAAATTAAATCTACTATTGATGAATTGAAAGAGATTAATCTCGGGACTGAAGAATGACCCCGACCTAAATTTATAAGTTCTCTACTTAATGAAGAAGAATCTGCAGGATTGATCAAACTATTAACAGAATTCAAAGATTGCTTCGTATTGAGCTACGGTGAAATGTCAGGACTGTCAGCAGAGTTTGCAATCCTTAAACATGCAGTGGACAAGAATATAACCCCAGTAAAATAAGATCATAGGAGAATGCGCCTGGAAAAAGAAGAACAAGTCTTCACCGAGGTGAAGAAATTAATAGACGCTAACTTTTTTAAAGAAGAACAATACCCCACGTGGCTAGCCAACATCGTACCTCTTAAGAATAAAATGGACAGATCCGTGTTTGTGTCAACTTCAGAGAAATGATGTTGGACATCGCTTCAACACATGAAACTTTCTCCTTCATGGACGGATGATTGAGATACTACCAAATCAAGATGGATCCCGAGGATGTAGAGCTTACAAACTTCAAAACACCGATTGAAATTTTCTGCTACACAGTGATGTCATTCGGCCTAAAGAATGCTAGAGCAACATATGAGCAACATATCAAACATATCAACGTGCAATGACGATGATCTTTGATGGCCTCATTTAAAATTATGTAGAATGCTACGTGGAAGATTTTGTCATCAAAAGTAAATGGAAAATAGACTATTTGTATGATTTGACGATCCTGTTTGAACGGTTACGATGATATGACCTTAAAATGAATCCCTTAAAGTGCGCCTTTGGCATTACCTTCGGGAAAATTCCGGGATTTGTTGTCCGTCATCGAAGAATTGAGATCGCTCGGATAAGATTAAATATATCTTGGAAATGCCTCCTCCTAAAACCCTAAAACAACTACGTTCCTTCTAAGGGAAGTTGACATATCTGAGACACTTTATTTCTAATCTCTCAGGTAGGTGTTAGCTTTTCTCGACATTAATTAAAAATGATGTCAAATAATTTGGGAAGAGAAATGCCAGCGGACATTAGAGGACGTTAAGCAATAATTAATGACACCTCCTGTTTTAGCAGCCCCTATCCCAGGGAAACCTTTGATACTTTATACTGCGGCTTTAGATGACTCTCTCGGAGCCTTTTTAGCCCAAGTCAATGATGAGGGTAAAGAAAATGCGCTCTACTACTTGAGTTGCCGCCTAATACCAATCGAGATAAGGTATCCACCTATTGAGAAGCATTGTCTGGTGTTAATTTTTCCCGCCCAAAAGCTTAGACATTACATGCTTTCTCATAAGTTCTCATGACATTACATGCTTTCTCATAAGATTACCCTGATCTCAAAAGTTAATCCATTATAATATTTGATGACCCGACGAAAACTCTCCGGACGTTTAGCAAGAAGGTCAATGATCTTATTGCAATTTGATATAACTTTTGTTCCCCTCCATGCTATCAAGGGACAGATTCTAGCAGACTTTCTCGCTGCACACTCACTGCCAACTTGGTCCTCTCTCAACTTCAAGTTTTCAGACAAGCAAATATTACAAATGGAATTATCCAGTGTGCAACACTGGAAGATATACTTCGATGGCGCTTCATCAGCCAGAAAAGACAAAGGATCAGGCATAATTACACCAAGCAAAGCAAGAATTGGTTTGATTTTTATCACACCAGATAAGGGTATGATGAGGTTCTCATACCACTTGACAGAGTTGTGCACCAACAATGAACGAGAATTGATGAAAATTCAACTGATCAATTCTCATATCGACCCTTCTAACATATGTACGTCCCTTACTAGTTTATGGGAGATATTAAAGGAGGAGAAAGTACTGAAGATGAAGCAGAATAATTGAAAAAGTTGGACACTCTACTATTTTAAAGTAATTATATTTTCAATGTGATTGTGTTAGATTTACTTTGCTTTAGAATTCTGATAACTTTAATTGTGTGTATAGTATTGTGTCAGCATTCTAGTGTTGTGGCTTGATTTGGACACTAAATTATAATTTAGTTTGTTTTATGTATGTGAAAGTGATTAGAAAAATGTATTTGTTAGATTTGGATTTTTATATATAAAAGTTAGTTTGGTGTTCCTTGTGAAAATATTTGTTTTTGAATTATTTTAAGATGAAAATTAGTGTTCAAAAAGACTAATTAGCTTTTGGAGTGAATTAAAAGAAAGTTGAAATTTGCAAAAATTGAAAAATTAAATTTTTGGCCACATACGGCGACGACGCCAGAATGCTCGCTGACAACGCCCTCGACCCGAAAGTACCCAAATTCCTTAAAATTCACTATTTACACAATAAAACCACCATTTTTACCCTTTCGGTCACCTTCAACCTCTGCTTTATGCACCTAGGGCTTACTATTCCTTGGAATTGAGGCAATTTTAAGGCAAAAAAAGTTTGAATTTCATCTTCTCTTGGTAAGAGCTACACTTCGAACCCAAAATTTTTTATTTTCACCCAGGATTTATCTTATGTTGTCGAGATCCAAAATTTTGAAATTTTTTTGAGAAGATTTTGAGAATATTCTTTGGTGAAGAACTCTTACTTAGTAGATTTAAGTATGTAAACGTTCCACATTGTGATTTTTGGAATTTATTTGGATTTTATCAAACTTTCTTAGACTACCATGACACTAAGAATGAGCAAGGGAAAGA
>NW_018227541.1:156011-167241 GCF_001263595.1 Phalaenopsis equestris
GGGAAAGAGAAAAGTGGATTATAAAGATCAAAAGTTTATCAACTACAAAGCTAACATTTGTTTCAATACTCTACTTGCAACTAAGAAAGTAATTTTGGATAGGGGATTAAAAATCCGGGTGGAGAAGTCCAAAGATTTATTGATTCTCGATAGTGGGAGAATTTTTGTCACTTTACTGTGAGGCTATTAATGATATAGTGATGGAGTTTTATGCCAACTTTAAGGAAACATCCGAAGACTATGTTTTTGTTTGTGGGAAAATGGTAGAATTTACTCCAAGAAGAACTAATGAATTTTATCAGTTAAAGGATGTGTATAGTTGTCAGTACAAATCATTTTCTACTACAAATGAGGCCTTAGATGAGGCTTTAGATGAAATTATTTGTTTTCTTACTAATGGAAGAGGAGCTTGGAAGGTGAAGAATAATGTTAAGGTAAACTTCTCTCTTTCTATGTTAAATGTAGAATCTAAGGCCTGATATTATTTTATATCTTTTAGAATGATACCAACAAATCATCATAGCGAGGTTACAAAGGATAGAGACATCATGAACTTCTGTATCCAACAGATGAGAAGGATAGATGTAGGCTTTATTGTTTATAAAAACACTTGTTTTATTGCTTTGTGTGAGACTACTGGTGGTTTAGCACATCCTGCACTAATCTTCACACTATGTGAACAAGCATGAGTTGATTTTAGAATGGATGAAGAGTGGATTGAACATCTAAAACCTATTGTGCCTGCAAATATTAAGACTTATGAATCTCTTGTTAGATGGAGATCTGGAAGTAAGAGTAGGGATATTCCTTCAACTTCTAATACCCCTACTCTCCAAGGACTTATGGAGCAACTGATGAACAAATAGAGAGATATCTTGAGGATGAAAAATAGAATGGAAAATACGGTGGCCAGAAAAGCACATAATTATGATTTGACAAGGCAAAACTTTCAGTATGATGTTGCTTATGATGATGTGATGGTTAGATAGATGAGGAGTGACCACTCAGTTCAGTTTCCTACTCACTATGTCTTTACCCCATATCAACAACAAAACTTTGATGTAGAAGAGGAAGAATAAGATGATGACTAGTGATGTTTTAGTTTGATCTTTTATTTAGTTTATAGTTGGTTGAACTTTATTATTATTGTTTGTTTTTAGAGTGTGATAATTTACTTTATTTTAGATGTTATGTTGTATTGCAAACAGTAGGACTGTAAAACTATTTTTACATTGAAAATCATTTTAGTACTGTTGTTAGTTTTTAGTACTTTATTGATGATATTAATAGTAAATTCTTTCACAACAAATTTTTATATGTATTATGTGTTATTTGATGTTTTAAGTCTTGTAGCTTTTTATATTAGCACCTGTAATACTTTAGAGTTAAGCTTTAATATCAGAACCTTCAACAGGTAAGTCTTTTGTTTATGTATTAGATGTTTTCTTTCATCCTTTATTTTTTTTTCAGTTATTCATGCTAAATCTTTTAAAAATTTTTGTTTGTGGGGAAAGAAAACAATTCCCTTACAAAGAAAAGAAACTTAATTTTATTTGTCCTCAATTAGCTATATTTTTAAAATTTTTAAAATTTAACATGACCATTCGTACTAGAGGGTAACTTTTAGATAACAATATTTCTGTTTCTAAATTTATAGTAAACTTAAGTAAGAATTTTCAATAATAAAGGTTAATTTTAAAGATTAAGATATTTGGTATAAGAGAATGAGACTATGTTTTCTATTGTAATTAAAGGAATCTATATTTTTGGAAATTTTAAAAATCTTAGAGATTCATGTAAGAAGAAAATAATGAAACTTTATGAAAAATCTTTAAAGCTGAGATAAAATTATAAAGTGAAGGAATGAGAAAAGTTTTTAACTTTAAAAAGAGGTTAATGAAGTTCAAAATAATTAAAATCTATCCAGATATAGTAATCCTCACATAAGAAAAAGAAGTAAAGAAGGAAAAGAAAAGAAAAAAGGATTGAAAATGATCCTGAAAGAAAAAAAAAAAGAAGAGATGTTGGGAGAAGCTTGAGGAGATGCCTAATCAATAATTGGCTTCACTTGAAATAACTTAAAGAAGAAGGCTTGGCTACATTCTCTAAACTTATATTTAAGTATTAGCATTTTTACTAATAAAGTTTCATGAATTTCTTCTTCATATGGATGTTCTAAGTGGCTTTAATATGATAATTTGCAATTTTCCTTGAACAGAATAAAAAATCCTAAACTTTATTGCTATATACTCTTATCCATTTAGTATTAATTGAAGTTATTTTACATTTTTCTTATTATTATATTTAGTAGACTAAAATATGGAATGAGTCATATTTTTATGTAGTAAAGGAGTTACTCATCGACAAGTAACAAATAAGTTTGGGTGATTTTAATTCACCAAAAATATATGCATATTTAAACGTATATTTTGTACTCATTTTTGGTGATATTGCTCATTAAAGGAAGGCATTTTTCATGTTTTATTACAGTTTGTTGTTTTCTGGGGCTTGAAGCAAAAAGGAAGCAAAAAGGATGGAATTTAGAGTAAATATGGCGTTTTTAAAGAAATACTTGGCGCCGATGATGCCAGGATTGACGTTGACATCACATATCTATAGAACAAAAGCCAGACTATCCTCAGCGCTGATGGCGTCAGCAACAACGCCGACGATGCCATTTAACAGAGAGTTCACGGGTCGCTGGCACTGACGACGCCAATGTCGGTGCAAGACCTGTTTCTAGAATATTCGATGAATTTGGAAATTTTTTAAAGAGTTTTTGGATGCACCTATTAGAAAACTGACATTCGGTTCTATTTAGAGCAAAAACTGATCAAAAAAGCCTCCCTTCGATCGCTTTCTACTCTCTTCCATGCTATTCCACATTCTTCACTGCCACTTAGAGTCCATTAGTCATTTATTCCTTTAGAGCTTTTAGTTTTTGTGAGGAGTTTAAGTGTGAGTTCTTCTATAAGAGTGTAAGAGAGGGAGAGAAGTGGGAGAAAGGGGATTTCTTTGAGAAACAGTTTCAGATAAGTGTTGCTTGTTTATTATTATTGTATGAACTTTTTTTTATATATGAAATTCGTGTTTTGTTGTATCTTTATCATGAAGTCTAAGTAGTCTCCTTTATTTTTCTCCCTACTCTGAAATATGATAAAATGAAGAGATAATTTGGATATGTGAATTTTAAAATATAAAATAAATTGTGATGGTTTTTCAACTCCGTTCTTAATTTACTTTTCGATCATGCCAATTGAATTGTTAAAATATGTTGTGAAACATATGATCCGGGAAATGGAATATGAGTTCTACAACAAGAGTGACGATCACATTTAATTTCATGAAGGAGTATTTCATTCATGGAATTAAGTTCAAATAAATTGAGAAATATACTTTGTTGGGTGTACAATTGGAGATTTTAGGGTGACAGACTAAAATCCCCAATTTGCTCTTAGTGTTTAAAAACTAAAGTGAGTGTTAGAATTCAGTGGAAAGGAAGTGGGAGCTCTGGAGTAAAATTCAGTATCCTCCTAGCCTAACCATGGATTTAGGGACTAAACATGAGATTAGCCAATGATTTTCTATAACACTGAATCAGGGTAGAGAAATAAAATTGCTCCTATATAAACACTGAATCAGGGTAGAGAAATAAAATTGCTCCTATTTGGCACAATACATATTTAAACTATTTATCTCATCTCATTTTATAAAAAAACTCATTGTAGAGGGGAAAAATGTTTTTTCAATGTTCTTTCATATTAAAAAATTTTATCACATAAACATAGTTTAGTAGTTAAAGTTTAAACTATGCATTTAAATTTTGCTTGTAGTTAATAACTTAGTTTTGATAGTGTCTTAAGCAATTAAAAATTAGTGATAGTAATTTCGTTTAATTTTTGTGAATTTTCTAGTTAATTTATCATTTCAAATTTAAACCTTTCTTGTGGGATCGATATTTGGGGCTTAGATAGAAAGTCTTATAGTACTTGATAATGATACGTATAATTGCATAAAATCCCAACATAAATTTCTTAAATTTCTTATTCATAAAATAATGTATCATATTTTTGGCATTATTGTAAAGCGGAGTCAACTTTATAAGTTTTAAACAACTATATTTTTGGGATCACCTGCTAATGGAAAGAACTTATTCTGAGCCACGAAAATGGATGAGAGGAAAAGGCAAGATCACCATCCAATGTGAATGCTGCTATAATTTCACTAAGGATAGACAAGGGAATCCCCTAGGCATCCTAAGAAATGATGAGGTGGACCCCATGCCCTATGAGATAAATCTGATGATCAAGAGAATGGTTAGATGGAGCATAATGCTAGCTGATTTCATTACAAACAAGTTTATCATCAATATCTATGATAAGGGAGATTGCATCCCCCCACACATAGATCATCATGATTTTGTAAGGCTTTTCTACACGGCTTTTTCATGAGCAAGAGCAATATACTATTTGGAAAAGAAATTGATGTTATTGGCCCCGGGGAGTTTAGGGGATCCATTGAGATTCCACTATCGATAGTTTCAATACTAATTCTCAAAGGAAATGGAGCAGACGTCGCCAAGCACTGCATCCTAGGGGTACAACACCGTAGAGTGTCTGTGACTTTCAGAAGGATGGACAACAACAGGATGCCATACAGATTCCGACCAGATCCGGAGCTGTGGGCGCTATGTTCGTAGAAGCTATGAGAGGGTTTTACCTCTAAGTACAAGTAAAAGAAATTCTTGTCCTAGATCGTAGCTTAGTAGGTTAACTTTATCAGAAGCTCGTCCCCCAGACGAAAGACAGACAGGTAGTTCTTTTTCTCACCATTTGCATTACGTCAGCGCAGCGTATATGTGATATATTTAGCATGTGATAGTCTAGATGTATTCAACACAAGATTTTTTAGATGTACTTTTGATGCTTTTAGCATTTATTCAGTCTATAGCACCCGTTTTGAGCAAATCAATGAAATTAATTTCAGAATGTAGTATGTTTCTTGAATTGCCTTTTGTGCGATGAATAAAGAGCCATCAAACCATACGTTGGTTCTAAACTATAATGAATAAAGAACAAAACAATGAAACTTAATAATAATGAAATTTGAATAAAATATTCTCTTAAAAAGTAAATCAACCAATGAAAATGACATTTTGAAAATTTTCTTTGATAATTAAATATGATAAAGACAACAAGAAAAGAAAATAATAAATTTATTGAGTTTGTTTCTCTTGAGTTTGGGGTTTTTTACTCTTTGCTTGCGTGGCACGACTATCTTAGTTCTCACCAATTCCCTCACATTCCCCGCAGAGTTTCACACTCGGCACAAAATCTTGCAAATTGTCCTAACTAAAGTCAATCTTCATATATCACATATCTGTGAGTTCAACACAACAATTTCTCTACACTATTTGCATAATATTCTCGGAGTCAGTACCTATATTACGATTCCCATCTTTACATTTTAAGTAGGCCTCATCATGCCTTATTCACATATACACCTTCAGAATATGCCTCTTCGAGCTCTATTCCCATATCTACATTTGAGATAGGCCTCTTTACACCCCATTCCCATTTAAACATTTGGGATAAGCCTCTTTATGCCTTATTCACATCTATACATTTGGTGTATGCCTCATCACACCCTATTCCCATCTACACTTTTGAGATAGGCCTCTTTAAGCACTATTCCCATATCTACATTTAGGATAGGCCTCTTAATGCCCTATTCTCATCTACACATTTGGGATAGGCCCTATTCCCATCTACACGTTTGGGATAGGCCTCTTGAAGCCCTATTTCCATCTACACATTTGGGATAGGCCTCTTCATTCCCTATTCTCATCTTTGCATTTGGGATAGGCCTCTTTACACCCTATTCCCATCTTTACCTTTGGGATAGGTCTCTTTACTTCCTATTCCCATCTACACATTCGGGATAGGCCTCTTCACGCCTTATTCTCATCTACACATTTGGGGCATGCCTCTCATTCTCTAATCTCATTTACACTTTTGGGATAGGCCTCTTCATGCCCTATTCCCATAACTACAATTGAGATAGGCTTATTTATGCCCTATTCCCATCTTTGCATTTGTGATGGGCCTCTTCAAGCCCTATTCCCATCTCTGTAGTCGGGATAGGCTGCTTCAAGCCTTATTCCCATCTTTACATTTGGGATAGGCATCTTTATGCCCTATTCCCATGTCTGCATTTGGGATAGGTCTCTTCACACCTTATTCCCACCTTTATATTTGGGTGGGCCTCTTAAAGCCCTTTTCCCACCTCTGCAGTTGTATTTCCTCTTGAGTCATATGTGAGTCCTGGAACTTTCCACCCAATCTGGCTTCCTCGTGCACAATCCTATCTCGTTGAAATTAAAAATTTAAATCCAAACTTTATTTGATATATTCAACTCAAATCAACTCTTTATTATGACTGTCGGTTTGCCCAACGCTTACTCCCGCAATATCCTTTCTTTTCCCCAGTGAGACTATCAGTTACTCCCCAGTGGAAAGAACTATCACTCAATTTTACACTTCATTCTAATTTTGTTGATTTAGAAGTCTAATTTGGTTTTGTTGATCTCGTCAGTCAAGCCCAGTACGTGCGGTGGGTTTGCCCGACACACCACCCTTATTGAGGGTTCATTTATTGACCTCACTTTTGGTTGAAGTTTAGTTTTTCCTCTTTAGTAGCTTAGTTAGGTTCTAGAGTAGCTTAGGTTCTAGCCATAGGACTTTCCTATTAACTATTCCTAGAGGACTAGAAGAAGTAACCCTCAACATTAGAAACACTAAATCATTCTCTTCTCAACTTGAAGTTCCACGTATTGGTCCTATCCTCTAGCACTTAGTTTGTGGGGTCAATATGGGAGAGCTCAATGTGAGTCCCCATAGAAATTCATGGCCTTAGACCTGACCCTGGCATTGTTCTGCAGTCGGTTCATTCACTTGCACTCACTTTCACTCACTTTCACTCATAACCCTAAGCCTAAGCTTTGTTGACTTTGATCCCTTGATCCTTTGGGGGCCCATGTAGATGGTCCCCTAGACACACTATCCCTAGGATGAGGTTTAGCTAGGACCAGTACATAGAGGACCCAAATGGGGATTCCATTGGCCTATGGCACATATAGGGTGGTTGGCACCCTTATTTCATTAAAATATCCAACTTGGCCTTTTGCCCCCAAATTACCTAAACAAACCCAAACCCTAAATTCAACCAAAATTCCCAATTTTAAATTTTAGTGTCTTCATCAAAATTTAGGATTAACCATTGGGGATTGGTAATTTTGATCCTTAATGAATGCATTGGATGATTGAAATGCAATGGGTTAAAGGTAGAAACTCACTTACCACCTTTTTCACAATATCAACAAAATCATAATTTCCCTAATCATCATGAATTGGAAGTCAATTAAGATCAAATGATTCTTAAGTGATGGGCTTAAGCTAGGAAGATGATTATTTACTTATCTTAGGCCTAAAATTGAGGATGATTTTATCTTTCCATAAGAATACAAGTCACTTAAACCAAAACTTTAACCACCACCTTTTTCCCCTTTTATGATTGTTAATGGCTTGGTAGTGACCTAGGCTCAGATTGGGGGTGAACATCTTCAAACACTTCAAGCCCATTTGTGATAGACACCAAATCTTTAATGACTTAGGCTTGCCTTAGGGATATTCATATATATAATCTTTAAAGTAAAGTATCAAACTGATTAAGTATCCTATTCTTAGGATAATTGAATTGTCAAGTTTCACTGGGCAACGGGGTAGCCGCACTCTAGACTCAGATGATTAATAGTATAATATAATAAGTCCAGAAATGAACTCAAAATAATTCAAGAGATCTTCAAAGTAGATCAAAATCATACCCGAGCACTTTGAAATACTTTGGATATTTTAAAGGATAAATTGAACTTGCCATATTTTGTTTTAAAATCATCCACTAAGAACTTCAGAGGCTCATTAGAATCATACTTTGGGATTGGATAGCCATACCTTCATCTACTCCTGCAATTTAAATTCCTTGCAAAATTAAATACTTGTCTTGTAAGTACTAACCTTTTAGGTGGAGGAACGAGAATAATCAACACGTATGCTTTTAAATTGTTGTGTTTACCTTTCTGTACTTTTTGCTTCAAACTTGCAGGTTAAACAATGATGTCACCTTGCATGATAACCAAAACTTCTAGGATAGCCATAAAACCAAAAAAAAAATATGAAAAAAATCAAATAAGATAAAATTCACCAACACAACATTCAAAATATAAGATAACTCAAAATTTAATCACAAACATTACAAAATAAAAAATAAATCACAATTAAATTAAGATGCCTCTATTGGATGATTGGGAATCCCTCAAAGGAGGTAACTACGTTTGCTAATGAGATTTCCTACGCTCTAAATGAAAGTATGCAACACATTAAGTTGAGTTTAGTAAATTCATTTGGACTAAGTGAATCCGAAAGAAAATAGTGGTACCAGAATGAGGGAACGTAGGATCCTAATTGATGTTGCTCTAATCAACTTTAATATGCCACATAGTATTTAAATAACCATAACCTTAGGGACATTTGATTTGACTGTGTAACTTGACACATTGGAAAACTTAAATTTGTCATGACAAGGAGCTTGGAGTTAGCATTGTGGGTAGCATGGTCATCTTCAAGAGTTGAACATGTCTACATCAGCTAAACCATCTTTTCTTTAAAATTAAACAACCAAGCCATAAGACTTTGAGGTTGTCCGCCTAGTGTGGCATAATACCTCAACCTATCTTTAGGCTTTTGTATAGCTCTGCTATACATTATAAACCTTAACTTGTCATAGGATTTCGAGGTTGTCATTCATCACAACCTAAATCCTCACATCTTTTAGGCTATTTGTGTGACCGTTTCATATGAATTTAAACCCTAATTAATAAAATTGGCAAGATGAAACCCTCAATAGTTATATTCTTCATAACTGAAGCCAAACCATAGGGTAGCTTGGGAAGTCACCAAGGTTCTCCTTAGGATTCATTACATCACCTTGTCTCTCTTCCTTTGGATTCCATAATATGTTCCAAATTTGAGCCATTCCCCTTTCACACTTTTTTGTCCGATATGTCCGATATCTTTGAAAATTTTGTCCGATATCTTTGAAAATTCCTATCCATTGAAACTTTTTGAAGATAATATCCCCTCATTTTTATTGAGAGTTTTGGTAGGTGACTTCGATTATCTAAGATGTAATTAACTATAAAGGCTTGCCTTTATAAGAAACTTTTCTGAACCCAGCTTAATAAAAAATCTATTTAATTTTTTATATTAAATAGGGGAACTTGTCGGCTATAAATAAAATGGTTTCCACAGACCAAACGGATGTCATATATTTTTTAGTTTATTTGATCGAACCTCACCCTTAAGTCCTGTGTTTATCTTTTAGGAAAAATACATGACTTGAGGTATAGTGCTCTTTCATTTAAACTATGTAAGATATGAGATTAGTTTGATTTCATATTTTTGTAAACTCGTATATATATGTAAATTAAATGTCTTTCAAAAGCGGACAAAGGGATTTTGATTCTGGCGATCGACAGCTTCCAACGGGCAACTCCTCAACTAAATTTGTACCAACCAGTCTAGTTGGGAATTTGACCTAATTAAGGTTTAATTATGTTAAGCCTAATATGATTAAGGCTTAGAGTGGGTTAATTAGGCCTAGTGATCATTTAGACTCAATTAAGGTTTTAATTGTCCTAAAATTAATGTGGTTAACGCTTAAAGAGATATAACTAGGTCTAACTAGGGTTAAGAACTAATTAAGGTTTAATTTTCTTAAGCCTAATGTGATTAAGGCTTTAAAAGAGAGTTAATTAGGTCTAATGATGGTTTTGACCAAATTAGAGTTTTGGTGAAGTGGGATTCACCAGGATTAAACTTAGAAGTCTGAGTTTGGTTTGAATCCACTTAGGATTGGATCTAAGTTAAAACTTAAGTTTATGTTGGTTAGACCTAGGGGATTTTAACTTTAGGTTTATAAAGGTTAGACCAAATATTTTTAAGGATATGGCTAAATTCCATATTGGTTAGGGTTTAGATTCACCCTAGATCAAGTGTATGAGTCTGACCAAAAGTTCAGGTTGTGGTCAATCCTACATGTCATCAAGGCTAAGGTTCAAGCCTAAGAAATCCTAGCATTTAAAATTTAAATTTGAAATTTACAATTTTTAACCTAAATGGTGAAAATTCCATTTTAAATTTTCAAATGACTAAAAAATGTCATTTTAGAGTTTAAAAGTGCCACTCTAAATTTTATAACAATTTTTAAATTTAATTTCCAGTTTCTTGATTTTTTTTTATAATTTGTTAGGAAAGAATTATAAATTTTTATTGAAATTAGAAAATTTGACCATAAGGAATTTTCCTAACCTTGGAAAAATCAGAGGATGTTCTTAAGTACTTAAACGTTAATCTCTAAAATTTTAAGATCTTTTGGATTTATAACTAATTTTTACTAAATTTTGCATAATGGCAAATTGGGACACGTACAATCGTAAACAAATCATTTATTCTTGAATGACTGAATTGTACACACTTGTCTTGAATGTAGATAACTCCTTGGTTGATTCCATGAAGATTGACATTAAACTCTTTCACCAACATCTATGTGCATCAATCTCTTCCACTTGAGTATTCAATGGGCTAAATCCTCAATTCACAAATCCCCTTTCCTTGATTAGCCTCCTCTTCATGAGAAATCAATCGCATAACTTCTATGCATCAAAACTAACAAACTTCCTTCTACTGAAAATCCCATATCTAGTGTTTTCTTTAGAGCAGGAAGCCATTGGAATTGAAAAATTTTGACCCTTCCTTCATTTTCCACTCTAAAATAGGTTTAAGAATTTATTTTTGGGAGTTAACAAGCAGAAAACTGACCAAAAATCACCTTTCAAAATGTCTTAAGTTGTTTCGATCGCTGGGGCACTTCACGCGCTGATTCTGGAACCTCTAGCACTAGCTCTCTCAAAAATGGTGCTTCAGGCACCTAATCTGGTGCCTTAGGTGCGAGTTCAAAAATTTGCACCATTTCTTTTTAAATCCATTTAATTGTAAAATCTTCCATAAAATTTAGTAAATAAAGATGTTTTTAAATATTTTCTCAATTTCAAGTTTCTCAAGTACACAAAATCTATAAAACTACGAATATATATATATATATATATATATATATA
>NW_018227541.1:167282-193337 GCF_001263595.1 Phalaenopsis equestris
TATATATATATAACACTCTGAATAAAAATAGATAAGTAAAATAAATAACAATAAATATGGGTTGCCTCCCACAAAGCGTTTGGTATAATGTCATCAGCCCGACATTCCCAATCTTTACCTTGGGTGTCGAACATTATAGTCTCCTTAAAAATTGGTCTTTGACCATCAAAATTTTGTTTTAGTCTGTGCACGTTCACTTTAAATATTTTTTCAGTCTTTGGATCTTCAAAATTAATAGCTCTATAAAGATATACTATTACAATTGTGAATGGCCCTATCCACCAAGACTTCATTTTTTTAGGAAATAATTCCAATCTTGTATTTTATAATAAAATCTTCTATCAAGGCTCAAATTCTTTTTTATTACCTTCTGGTCATGTCATTCTTTCATTTTATCTTTACAAATTCTAGCATTATCATAAGATTAATTAATAATTTCTTCAAGTTTATTCAATTGCAATAATCTTTTCTCACCAGTAGTTTATAAATTGAAATTGAACTCTTTAATAGCCCAATAGGCTTTATGCACCAATTCTACTAGTAAGTGACAAGCTTTCCCAAAAATTAATCTATACGGGGACATTCTTATATGTGTCTTATAAGCTATCATCTATGCCCATAATGTGTTATCTAATATAGCAGATTAATCCATTTTATTATGATTCACAATTTTTTCCAAAATTCTTTAGATTTCACGATTAGATACTTTTGCTAGAGCACTAGTCTAGGGTTGATAAGTAGTTGCAATCTTATGCATAATATTATATTTTTCCACAAACTTTACAATTCTTGCATTCCTAAAATGAGATCCTCCATCAGTATTGATTATTCTCGGCATTCAATATCTTGTAAAAATAAATTTAATTAAAAATTTTGAAACACTCTGAGCATCACATCGAGGTAAAGCTGTTGCTTCAATCCACTTTGACACATAATGTACTACAATCAACATATATATATATACATTACCAAATGAAGGTACAAATGGTCAAATAAAATCCAATCCCATGCATAAAGAATTTCAACTTCAAATATAAAATTTAGAGGCATTTCATTTTTTTTAGAAATATTGCCTACTTCCTAACATCGATCACATGTTTTATATATATTAGCATCTCTAAATAGAGTAGGCCAATAAAATCTAGATTGTAAAATTTTATGAATAGTTTTATCATTACCAAAATTACCTCCAAATTCGTAATCATGACATTTTTAGATAATTTATTGAATTTCTTTATAAGGCACACATCTTTGCATAACTAAATCTTTGTATTGTTTGTACAAATATGGGTCATCCAAAATGTAAAATTTTGCATCGTGAATGAATTTCTTTTCTCATTTTTTTGTCAGTCCATATGGTAAAATACCACCGATAATATAGTTCACAATATTAACATACCACACTATTTCCCATCCTTTAACAGTATAAAGTTGTTCATCAGGAAAAGTTTCATTAATTTTTTTTCAAAATTAAATGTTTCTTCCTGTTCCAACCAAGATATAAGATCTGCTATTTGATAATAAGTTCCTTTCTTATCGACAACCATAAAATCAAATTTTTGCATTAGAAGTACCCATCTAATTAATCTTATTTTCACATCCTTCTTTTGCATCAGATTTTTAATAGTCGAGTGGTCACTATGCACAGCACATTTAGCTCCAATTAGATATGACCTAAGCTTATCAAAAGCATAAATAGTGGCTAATAACTCTCTTTCAATAGTGGTGTAGTTAATTTCATCTTCATTAAGAGTCTTACTAGTATAGTGTATTACTTTAAAATTTTTGTCATATCTTTTCCCTAAAACATCTTCAATTGCATAATCACTTACATTACACATTAGTCCAAAAGATTTCTCCCATCTAGGAGAAGCAATTATTGGAGCAGTGACCAGTTTTTTCTTCAATGTTTCAAAGGCTTTAAGGCACTCTTGATTGAAATAAAATTTTGTATCTTTTTCCAAAATTTGGCATAAAGGCTTTGTAAGTTATAAAAAATCTTTAATATATCGCCTGTAAAATATAGCACGTCTTAAAAAACTCCTAACTCCTTTTACAGTAGTAGGTGGTGGTAGGGTAGATATAACCTGTATTTTTGCTGGATCTACTTCCATGACATTTTCTGAAGATTTATATTTAAGTACAATTCTTCCTACAACGATGAATTCACATTTTTCCTAGTTAAACACAAGATTCATCTTTTCACATCATTTTAGAACTTTCTCTAAATGATTTAGACATGTTTCAAATGAAGTTCAGAATACAGAAAAATCATCCGAAAGGACTTCTATCCTTTTTTCAATTAAATCACTAAAAATTGAAATCACACATCTTTGAAGTTTTGCAGGTGCATTTCATAATCAAAAGGGCAATTTCTGAGAAGAAAAAGTTCCATAAGGACTAGTAAATATTATTTTCTCTTGATCCTCTTGAGCAAGTAGTATTTAATGATAGTCAGTATATCCATCTAAAAAGTAAAAATATTTTTGCGCAGCAAGTCTATCCAACATCTAGTCCAAAAGGGATAAAGGAAAGTGGTCTTTCTTAGTGAAAAAAAATTAATTTTTTATAATCTATACAAATTCTTCATCCAATGACTTTTCTTGTTGGTATGAATTCATTATTCTCTTTTGTCACTATAGTCGCACCTCCTTTCTTTGGAACACGGTGAATTGGAGTCACCCAAGGACTATCTGAATAAGATGTATTATTCTGGCATCTAACCATTTTAAAATCTTTTTCTTGTCAACTTCATTCATCATAGGGTTCAATCGCTTTTGAGGATCAACTCTTGGTTTATGATGTTGTTCCAAAAAAATTTTATACAAATAAATCGAAGGACTGATTCGTTTAATATCATCTAATGTCCAAAGTCTTTCCTAAAGTTTCCAACAACTTTTGTTCTTGTGGTTCAGTTAATTATGAGGACACAATAATACGTAATGTGGATAAATCTCCTAACAATGCATATTTTAAATGTGTAAAAAGTGTTTTCATTTCTAGTTCAAGAGATTTCTTAGTAGATAAAATTAAATTTTTATTATTATTTGTAGGATCTAACATTTTAATTTTTTCCTAAACATAATCCAATTCTTCATAGCTCACTTCCATAAATTCATCTTGAATTTTGTCATCAAGCTCATATTCCAAATATTATTTTTCAGATTTCTTTTCAAATTTCTTATTGAAATATTCATGGCTCAAATAGTCATTAATATCCATTATGAAGCATTTAACATCTCTTTCTTTTGTAGGGTATCTCATTGATTTTGCAATATTAAATGTAACCTCTTCACACTAACTCTCATAATTAGCTCTCCTTTCTGCACATCTATCAAATCTCTTCCAGTGGAAAGAAATGGTCTTCCTAAAATGATAGGAATTTTTTTATCTTCCGGAATTTCCTTTTTTTATCTTCCTCCATATCTAATACAATAAAATCCACAGGAAAGATAACTTTATCAAAGTTTACTAAAATATCTTCTATAAATCCTTTAGGAGAAGTAATCAAATGATCTGCTAACTAAAGAGTTATAGTAATAGGTGAAATGTCTCTTAAACTTAACCTTCTGAAAATTAATAGAGGCATAAGATTAATACTAGCTCTCAAGTCAGATAAAGCTTTTCAAAAAAATATTTCTCCAATAGTGCAAGAAATAGTAAAACTACTAGGATCATTAAGTTTTTCAGGAAGCATTTTTTGAATTATAGCACTGCACTCTTCACTGAGTGCAATAGTCTCATTATCTATAAACTTCCTTTTCTTATTAAGTATATGCGCTTCATAAACTTCACATAGTTACATAGTTTGGCATTTGTTCAAGGGCTTCAACAAATGGAATGTTTAATGTCAATTTCCTCAATATTTCCAAAAATTTTGAAAATTGGTTATCTTTGTTTTCCTGCTTCAATCTTTGAGGAAATGGAGGTGGTAGTCTATCTACACTAATTTTCATTGGTTTGACAGGACTTTCTGACTCATAATGAAAATCTTCACCAAATTATTCATTTTCCACCCTTCCTCTTTCAACTTTAACATCCACTTCTTTTTTAATTTTGTTTCCAATTCATTTCCACTTCTCAGTGAATAGCTTTAATATGCTCTTTCTTTTGATCTTTAGGATGTACTTCAACATTACTACACAACATTTATGAAGGTCTATTGCAAAGTGTAGTTGCAATACATCCCAACTTATTTTCCATGTTTCTACTTACAGCTCCGTGACGTTGTAATTTAGTTCTCATTCATAATATTAATTCTTGCATTGATAATTTCTTCTCCTTACTCTTAAAATTAATATCAAAACCTAGAGGGTACTACAAGTTATTAGTTGGAGTTTCCCAATGGGTTTGCAGCATTATTCCCGAATTGCGAGTTTGCAACATTAGAGTTATTGTTACTCCAACAAAAATTTGAATGATTTTTCCAACCAAGATTATAATAATTAGAATAAGGATTGTTAGAATAATTATTTCTTTAATTTAAAGTGTCATTAAAATATTGAAATTTTATCATTTGTCCCAATGAACTTTCCTCAAGCATAGGTGGTGTCTCAGAATAATTCATTCCATATTGATCTATCTTCTTCGATATAGCAGCTATTTGGGCAGCCAACATAGATGTTACATCAGAATCATGAATACTAGTTTTTTTTTGGATTTACCCTTTTAGAGGTCCATTGAAAATTATTTGTATCCATCTTTTAAATTAACGAATACTCTTCATCGAATGGTTTTGACATTAATGATCCACTAGCAGCAGTGTCAACTAGCGATCTAAGGTATCCAACCAATCCATCATAAAAAGTTTGAATTATTAACCAATCCATTAACACATGGTGTGGACACTTCCTAAGGAGATCTTTAAATCTTTCCTAAGCTTCATAAATTGATTCTCCTTTAAACTGACAAAAAGATGTAATATCATTTATGTCTGACAAAAAGATGTAATATCATTTCTAAGATTAGCAATTTTTTATGATTGGAAATATTTAGAAAAAAAATTTTGTGATAAGTCTACCCATAAGTCTACCCACATTCTGATAGATCCAGGTGCTAAGCTTTATCCCTTAATGAAAAAGGAAAAATTCTAAGTCTGAAAAAATCATTCGACACTCCATCGTATTTAAATGTAGCACACAATTTTAGAAAACTATTAGAAAAGCACACAATTTTAGAAAACTAGCAAGGTGTAAGTTAGCATCTTCAGTTAGTGTTCCCCAAACTGATTATTTTGTATCATTTGGATAATAACAAGTCTAAGCTCAAATTAATTGGTAGCTACAATAGGGTTTTGTACACACAAATGAATTTCATTTGTTGTAGGATTAGCATAATCTCTTAAAGGTCTCTGATGATGCTCATTTTCATTTCTAGATTTATTTAAATTGCAAGCCATTTTGCTAAAATTATTTATTTCTTTTTAGGATACAACCCTGGTAAATATTTCACCTCTGCTCTTATTATTCTTATCCCTAAAGGCAATGATAAGATTAGTTGGGAGAATTTTCGACCTCTCTCTCTCATCACTGTGATATCCAAAGTCATTAGCAAAATTATTGTTAACAGATTACAACCCCATCTTTCTCACAACCCCATCTTTCTCACATTATTTCTCACATTATTTCTGAATAGCAATTTGCTTTCATTAAAAGTTGAAATATTACAAATAATATCCTTTTAGCTCCGGAAATGATTGAAGAGTTGGAAAAAAATTTAGAGGGGGAAATATAGTCCTTAAGCTGGACATAAAAAAAGCCTTTGATACTATTAGTTGGGACTTCATCATCAATTTTTTACAGTCTAAAGGTTTCAAACCAGATTTTTGTTCACTCATTCAAAGGTGGCTTGCTAATAACAGTTACTGTGTGTTGGTCAATGGTAATGCTCATGATTTTTTTCTGCTACCAGGGGTATTAAGCAAAGAGACCTCTTATCTCCCACTATTTTCATTATTGCTTTTTATTACCTGCCTAGGCTTATCAATAAGCTTCATTATGCGCATCCTTACTTGCAATTTTCTCATAAATCTAAAGTTATGGTCAGCCATCTTGCTTATGCTGATGATGCCATTTTACTCCTCAATGCTAGTAAACGAGCCATAAAAGCTATTATTTCATTATTAAAGGATTTCCAGAATAATTCAGGTATGTGTTTTAACCTGGCTAAATGCTCTATTTATTTTTGTAAAGGTGTTCCCTCAACAACTCACACTTGGGCTTCTAGTTTTACTTGTTGCACTATCGCTAAACTTCTTATTAAGTATCTTGGGGTTACCATTATCAGAGGTAAAACAAAGCAAATTCAAATGGATGAGGTGATTCAAAAAGTTAAGCTGAAAATCAATGACTGGAGAAATACCTTTCTTTCTAATGGGGGTCGGCTTACCTTTACCTTATTTCGGCTTACCTTATTAAAAAGTCTCATTTCCACCCTTCCCTTATACATTATGCAAGTTCTTATAGCTAAAAAAAGTACTCAGAAGTATCTTGAAACTGTATTTAACAACTTTATGTGGCAGGGAACTAGATCTTCTAAAAGTTGGACTACTTGGCAGTATACTTGTAAACTTCACAGCGCTGGAGGGATAGGCTTTAAAAATTTGAAGCATATTATTGATATAAATATGTGTAAATATTGGTTCAAATTCATATTGGGGGAGTCTCTTTGGGCAAGATTTATGCATTATAAATACTGTCAAAACTTGCATCCGTCTACAGTCAAGTGGAAAGCAGGGGATTCCAAGCATTGGAAGGCTATTACTGCTACTAGGGATGTTACTTCTCACTTCATATTTTGGGACATTCGGGATGGTAACGTTTCTTTTTGAAATGATGATCGGGGTCTCTCTCAATTTTCTCTTTCACCTCTCTCTGGTTATGATGCTAAGTTACTAGTATCTGATTACTGGATTGGTTATCAATGGAACTTAAATAGGCTTAATGCTTTAATTGGTGATGTTGCCCCTGCTATTGCCACTATCCCTATTCATGCTCATGATAAAAATAATTTGGAAGCATCATGCTAGTACTTCTGTTACTAAAATTCTCTACTCTAATTTGCACCCTTTTACTCCTTGGAAATAGTATTCTTACACTTGGCACAAACTGTTATCTCCATCTATCACCTTTTTCCTTTGAAGGTATTCTCATAAGTTGCTCCCACTTGGTGATATACTTAAAATGAAAGACTTTAAGCTTGCATCCTTTTGTTACAACTATAGAAAAGAGGCTGAAAATATCAATCACTTGTTTTTTGAATGCACTTTTGCTAAAGAGGTGTGGCATAGGTGTGGCATCGTATTGGGCTCTACTTTGGGATTACTTGGCCATCAAATTTAACCCTAAAAGCAGCAATTAAAATATGGAAAGAATTTTATTCTACTTTATTGAAGCGTAGTTATTTTCCTGGAATTGTTTTATGGTTTATTTGGATGGCAAAGAATAGCCACAAATATGATGTTTCTTGTCATACTTTCTCTACTACTTCTACTTTCGCTATGGCTTATTTTAAGAAGGTTTGGAAGACTTCCATTGTACAATATGCTTCTCCTAAGATGGTTAGGGGTAGGACACCCATCTTTATTAGATGGGCAACACCCCCACATGTCAGAATTAAAGTTAATGTTGATGGAAGTTATGCTAATTACTATAAGGGCATTGGTGGGATTTTCAGGGATGCACATGGTAAGTGTTGTACTTGCTTTACATCGCTTCATTTGGCCAATTATCCTATTGAAGCCAAAATTATTGTTGTTCTTACTGCTCTACAAATTGCTGCCTCTCTAAATCTAAATAATTTCATTCTAAAAACTGATTCTGAGACTCTCTACAATATGCTTTCTGCTAAGCTTAATCTCCATTGCACACTATAATTTGGTTAAAGCATATTAAGTATATTATAGAGGGGCAACATTTAAATATATCATAATCTTTTACATACAGAGAAGGAAATAAATCCATGGATTGGCTTGCAAAATGGAGGGTACAGGGGGCAATAGTTTGTATTTCTCCTCCTCCTATGCTGGCTAAGCTGATTAATAGTGATATCGCTGATCCTTATGTTCGTGTTTAATTTGATGCCTTCTTTTGTTTCTTCATTATTGAGAATGCTTCTAGACTATTTGGTTTGCTACCTCGGTTTAGATGAAAGTTATGGCATTTTCTTTGTTTTTATGCTCGAATTGGATGAATGTTTTAGCTGGATGGATGGGTGGATGGAAGGTTTTAGGTGTTGGGTTGGTACACTTGATGCTTACAATTTTTATCACTTTCATTTTTTAATAGGAGAAACTATATTGTTTCTTCTTGGAGTTTCTTTTGCACTGAAAATTGTTTTTTTATGGTTGCGGCTTCTTTTATAGGCCTGGGCAATGTTTGCGGGATAATTTGGTTTTTATATGGGAATACATTACTTGTTTTGAGGTTGGGCTTTCTAACACCTCAAATTATATTTCATCTGTTGCCTACATGCCCTTATGGTAACCTGTTTGTGGCCTGTTATGGCATGGGTTTTGGTTGATAAATCTCCAGTTGTTGGATTTATATGCCTTGAAAAGATTTTGGGAAAGTATAGAACTGTTGTTGCAGTTTCATATCAGTTAAATTTTTATTTTTGATGATGCTGCCTTGGGGGTTAGTATATAGAAATTTAAGGCTCTTTCTTTTTTGGTTAGTGAAAGAGTTGCACTGTTGGATAAGTCTACTGGGGCCTGGTTTGCATTTTAACATATGGTTCTCTAGTGCTAGTCTGTTGCCACTTCGGGATACTTGTTTAGGGTGTATACCTTTTTTTGGTCTCACGGTTTCATTGGTTTTTAGATGGCCTCCTCTTATGGCCACTGGATCATTTTGCATAATTTTACGCCTTCTCTTTAGTATGCTTTATTTCTTATTTTGTAGGGAGTTAACCTTCTTTTCTCTGGAGCTGCGTTTTATGTTTGGTTTGACTGAGATATGCTCACTTGCTGTGCCACTGCTCCTTGCTTGGACTGAGACTTACTGCTTTCTTGCCCACTTGCTGATATGCTCAACTATGACTTTTTGGATGCTAATCTGTTGGGATGCTTGGATGTCTACAGAGCTTAAATTGGCTGATCTCCCTGGAAGCTTCTTTGACTTTGCTTTTTTAGCATTTCTTTGTGTTCACAAAATTTGGCATACATGTAATTTTGGGTATACTTCTTATGTTGGTTTACTTTTTTTGTTTTATACATGTATCTTTTTTTTTTGTGTGGAGTTGTACTGTGGATAGTGGAACCCCTAGGTTTTGATTTTTTTTGTTTTTTTGCTATTAGATGGGGATCCACTATCACCCCCTTATCTTGTACCTTTTTTAATTATTAACGCGTAAGGAACCACGAGTCACTCTTTTAATTAAAAAATGTATATATTAACAGAAAAATGATTTCATTATGGCAGGAAAAAAGTTGTAAGCTAACTGTTAGTTTTTCTGTCATTTTCCTCAGCCTGAAGCTCAACCTTTTTATGGCTCATTGATTTATCCTTTTGATGATATTTTGGCTTGGAGGTCCCCTTTCTTTTGCAAGTATCTTCTTTACTACAGATGTTCCGAGATTTTTCTTATACTATTCCATTTTGTTGCGGGGAGCTCTACAGTCAAAGATCCTATCCTTTTGGTTGTTGGCTTCTTTTTTGCTACACTTACAGACATTTGGGTATACTTCTCTTGTGTTGGGTATTTTCTTTTGCTACGCTCCTCCTTGCCTGGACTAAGACTTACTGCTTTCTTTCCCACTTCCTGATATGCTCAATTGTGATTTTTTGGATGCTGATCTGTTGGGATGCTTGGATGTCTATAGAGCTTAAATTGGTTGATCTCCCTGGAAGCTTTTTTGACTTTGCTTTTTTAGCATTTCTTTATGTTCAAAAATTTTGGCATACATGTAATTTTGGGTATACTTCTTATGTTGGTTTACTTTTTTTGGTTTTATACATGTATCTTTTTTTGTTTTTTGTGTGGAGTTGTACTGTGGATAGTGGAACCCCTAGGTTTTGATGTTTTTCTTTCTATTAGATGGGGATCCACTATCACCCCCTTATCTTCAGCTTTTTTGTCATTTGCCTCGGTTTGAAGCTCTACCTTTTTATGGCTCATCAATTTATCCATTTGATGATCATTTGTCTTGGAGTTCTCTTTTTTGTGCATGTATCTCTTTACTATGTATGTCCCGAGATTTTCCATATACTATTTCACTTTGTTGCAGGGAGCTCTACAGTTAAAGATCTTATCCTTTTGGTTGTTGGCTTCTTTTTTGCTACTCTTGCAGACGTTTGGGTATAGTTCTCTGGTGTTGGGTATAATTTTGATCCTAGTATTAGTGTTTTGTTTTTGGTATTTTTTTTGACGAGTTGTTTTGTGGACGAGAAACCCCCATATTTTGAGTGGGTATTGTAATATTTTCTTATTTTTTGGTAGGTGGGGATCCTCTCCCTTTTTTCTTGTAACTCTTTTTGTCGATTACCACCTATGGATCCATAGGTTGATCTTTCCTTTAAAAAAAATAGATATATATATATATTTGGAAGGATGCTTAATTCCACATTTTGGGCCAAATTGGAGAAATCCTATTCTTTACCCTCTGTCAAGTGTATAAAGAACATTGATTAATCCATAGTTTGGTCCTTAATTCAATGGTTATGTTGGAAGGATATCGACTCTCACTCCAGAGCTCCCACTTTTCCCTCACCCGACGGCTAACAATCTCACATTAGTTTCCAATGAATTGGACCAAATTGGAGATTTTAAGCTATCACCTCAATATCTCAGATTTTGCATCCAAGAAATTGTATTTCTATATTTATTTGTACTTAACACCATGTGTTACATTCTCACCTAAGGAATTGAATGTGATTCTCACCATGTTGTATAAATCGTAACTCTTTTGGATCATATGTTTAACAATAAATTTTAACATTTAAATTGGCTAGATCAAAAAGTAAATGAAGATCGGAGTTCAAATCATCACAAACTATTGACAGTTAAAATCATATAAAATAAAATCAATTATTTACAAAACCATATCTCATATTAGGGAGAAGGATAAAGAAAACTACTTAGAATTCATGAGAAGGAAATGAAAAATTACAGATTTCATATATAAAAATAAGTTTAAAAAAAAATAAAATAAAAGACACAACTTATCTCACGCTCCTTCCCAAGCAAATCCCTAGAAGTTCTCTTTAACTACATTTTGTCATTACAAGTACTCTCAATTCTTTCTTAGAAATGTAATGAAGAAGAAATCTCTCACTTTCCCTCTCCTCTTACAAGTCTAGAAGAAAATCTTTAGGTCCTTCACTCTATCTCATGCCTCAACTCTTCTTCTTTCTCACACCACTCTCTCTCTCTCTCTCTCTCTCTCTCGCCACACTCCTTTTTAATTATGAGCTACCTCATTTCAATAAGAATTTAAAATTCCCTCCCAAAAACTCTCCAATATTCACTTCTTTTGAATCCCAAAAGACATGTCCTTTCATTCAAGAGACAACCATTCGTTAAAGAACCTTCCAAAGTGTCTAGATGGATGAGTGATATTGGGTTTTGATCGAGGCATGGGGGCTCTCAGTTTTGGGGTTCTCCGGCTTCTATGTTGGCTGGCCAATGTAGAGGAGGTGGTCAGGTGGTCAGGTGAGCCAGTGGGAGGGTTATTTATGATTAACCTTTGATGGTTTGGCATGATGGTCAAGATATTTTGGTTCACACCTAAAAAATGGGATGAAATCCCTTAATTTAGGGAACCATTGGTCCATAGATTTCCTTGGATGGTTCAAGAGGGTTTCTCTTGGTCCAGAGCGTGTAACTAGTGGTTGCGGTGTTCTTTGGTTGGTCAATTTGGCTTGGTTAAGTTAAATTTAGTGAAATGTTCCATGTGGGTCAAGTTAGCTTGAAGTTGGGTTTGGATTGGGCTAGCCATGCTATTGAGCTCAATTTATTGATCAATTTGATGTAGATGATTTTTAAATAGATTTTAGAGAAGAATTAGTGTTGTTCTGAGTTAATTTAAAAGTTCAATTTGAAAGAATTTGGTTTTTTAGTCAATTTAGGGGTGTTGGGCTGGACTTGGGTTTAGGCTAGGCTAGGGTTGGGCTAGGTCCAAATTAATAGCTCAAAATGGTCTAGAGGAATTTCATAAATTTGGATTTGGTTTCAAATGATCATAGGCATGATCAATTGGAGTGTAGAATTGAAATTGGGGAAAATTGGGATGAAATTGAAAGAAATTTTGGGCGAATTTGAAGAAATTGGGCCTTTAAGGGCAATTTAGGGGTTTTGGTCAAAATGGTAAAATTGGTCAAATTGGGTTTAATTGAAGGGTCCAAATTGATTTTGGAGACATTTGAAATGATTTTGAGGGTTTAGGGAAACTTTGGGGGTATTTTGGTAATTTTAAAAATTTTGGGAGGTTTTGGGCAATTTGGGTAGTTTGAAATGGTTTGAAATGATTTTTGAAAAAAATTGGGTATTTTGGGAAAAATTGTTTGAAATGATTTTTGAAAAAAATTGGGTATTTTGGGTGAAATTGAAAATTTTGGTGAAATTTAGGGTTTAGGGGTGTTTTGGTAAATTTGGTAGATTTGGGGGCAAAAGACTATGTTGGGGATTTTGGGGAAATTGAGGTGCTAATCACCCTATTTGAGCTATGGACCAATAGAATCCTCTACTTTGGGTCTTTCATGTGTTGGTCCTAACTAGAACTTAGCCTAGGGCTAGTGGGTATAAGCGACCAACTACATGACTCTCACAAAGGGTCAAGGGATCAAAGTCAACAAAATTGGGTTTAGGGTTGTGAGTTAAAGTGAGTGAAAGTAAGTGTAAGTGAGTGAACTAGCTCCAGACCAACACCCAGGGTAAACCCTAAGGCCGAGCAGTCCTATGGGAATGCCCCTTGAGCTTCCCCATATTGACCCCACCTACCAAGTGCTATAGGCCAGAACCAATATGTGGAACTTCAAGTTGAGAAAAGAAGATTTTAATTTATAATGGTGAGGGTTCCTTTTCTAGTCATCTAGGAATAGTCAACAGGAAAATCCCCTATATAGTCAACAGGAAAATCCTATTGCTAGACCCTAGGCTACTAAGGAGGAAACTAGACCTCAACCAAAAGTGACGTCAATAACCCAATTTAGCCTTTTGCCCCCAAAACCTACCCCAATTTACCAAACTTCCCTTGAAAGTCTCATTTAGACAAAACTCCCAAAAATTAACAAAAATACCCAATTTTTTTCAAAAATCATTTGAGACCATCTAAAACTGCCCAAATCACCCAAAACTCCCTAAATTTTTCAAAAGTACCAAAATACACCTGATTTTGCTAAAATTACAAAATACCTTTAGTGACCCAAACTATTCCAAAAACTTGAAATTCATTTCAAATGTCCCCAAAACCATTTTAGACCACTCCATTGAGTCCAAGTTGACCAATTTGACCTATTTTGACAAAAAGGCCCAATTTGTCCTTAAGGGTCCAATCACCCCAATTCAACAAATTTCCCTAATTTCAATTCTAAACTCAAATTCATCATGCCTAAAATTTATTAAAACCAAATCCAAGTTAAATTGGACCCAACTTAAAATCGAAATTCTTAAGCCCAATTGAAAATCTTCAATTTGACCCTAAGCCATGATTTCACCAAATTAAACCCCCAAGTCTATCCAATTACTTCAAATTTAAATCTTAAACTCTTTACAACACTCCCCCACATCAAATTGAACCCTCAATTGTCTTTTATCAAGCTTGAATCTTACTCAAATTAAATTTGGACCACAACCCCAATCTCACTCAAATTCAATATGACGCATTTGGCACCAAATATGGCGCATCATGTGCCAACTCTCTGTCAAAGGCCACATCTGGTGCCAATCTGGCACATCATACACCAGTTTTCTGAAGACCGCACTGTTCTAGGTTCTGGCATATCTGGCGCCAATCTGGAGCATTTGTCACCACTTCGGTGCATCTGGTGTCAATCTGGCACATCATGTGCTAGATTTCAAAACTTCGTTATTTTGGCTCCAAATTTCATCCATTTTGCCACTTTTTCTCCAAATGCCTAAAATTTAAATATCTACAACAAAAACATGAAAATACCTTTATTTAAGGTGTAATATCACAAAAAATAAGCAAAAAGTAAATGTTTAAAATAACATATTATTTTAGTATATCACTAGCCCAATCTAAACCTATGGATAGCCCAAATGCACCAAAAGTAGCCATGAGCCAAAAATCCATCCATTTGAGCTTCCAAAAAAACTAAAAGCCACTCAAATCTTTTTTCTAAACTACTTGTGACAATCATCTTGATCATTTTAACCAATCAATTGAGCTTAATGCCATTACTAGCTTGACCCAAACCCAATTTCAAGAAAAAATGCCCTAAAATTGAACCCATGCTCTAAAGTTGACCAAACAAAATCAAATTTATAAAACCAAAGCAACCACAACCACCCTTTAGACCCTAGTGACCAGCGTAGACCCTCCTAGCCCACTCTACATGAGCCATGGACAAATGATCCCTTGATTTAAGGGATCTCCTCCCATATTTGCCTAAACCCAAAGATATGTTTCATCAAGCCTTAACCATTCAGGGCTAATCATCATTATACCTTCCACAAACTCACCTGACCACATGACCATCTCCTCTACCCTGGTCAGCCAGCCTAGTGGCCGGAAAACCCCAAACGAAGAGAGCCCTCTCACCCAAATGCACTCAAATTTAGCCATCCAAGATGGCTCATCCCAATTGGTTTTTTGGAAACTTCATCCCTCCACATAAGCTACTAATAAAACCCAAAATGAAGCCCAACAAACCACCTCAAGCTCCTCTATTTAAACCCTACCTCTCACCACCAAGAAGAAAACTAATCATATTCCTTAAGGAAACTCTGCCAAATTATTTCTAGAGCTCCTCCAAGGCCTCCCAAGTCCATTCCAACCATCTTCTAGCCATCTCCACCACTGCCTGTGCTCAATTTTTTAGCATAAAGCTATGAAAAATTTTTTCCATCCTCCAAAATCTCCCAAATTCTAAACTAAAGTGTGCTTAAGCTTCACCAGAGTTTAATAAGAAGTTCCCTACTCAAACCCCAACACTTTAAGACCTCCAACCCACTATTTGATTAAGGACACACCACACTTCAATCGAACTCCTACTTGAACCTCATACCAGAGCAAGGTGGCACATCCAAGAGGTTTGTTAGACTCCACTGAAGCATCCACAAGCACCCAATCTAGGCCTCACCTCTTTGACAAAGATATAAACTCTCAACCTTAATTATTGGCTTAATTTGGGCCTTTATGAAAGAAACCTTCTTTTCATAGTGTTGTAACCATACATATGTGTTCGTCTTAAGTAGATGAAGGTGTAGGAACAAATGAGACTTGATTTGTTTGAGTATCAAAAGAGATCTTATGGATTGAAATCATGTGGTTTAAGGATTTTGGCCATTGGGAACGATGACCTACGGTCGTCCGATCCCATGTGTATTAAACTAAGGGACAGGATCGCGTTGAACAAAAAGATGGAGTGAAAATACAGGTTGATGAGCTATTGAGGTGGCTTGAGGCATCAAATGGTGGAGCACCACGTGGAGACTTCTGAGATGCCTATGATGACACGACGCTGCTTGGATAAATAGGAAAATAGGGATTTAAATGAATTAATTAAATACTAGAACTTCAAAAATTCATAACTTTGAATAAAAAATCACAAAAAAATAAAAATAAAAATACTTACTTGTTTAGTGAATAGAGGAAAAACATGTGGACTAAAAATAAAAATATTTGATGACTCTTTGATTTTTAATTAATTAAATATTCTCTGAGGTATTTTAATTATTTTGATTAAATATTATCCACCATGTCTTGAAACTTTGAGGGTTTATTTCTCATGATAGAGAGGATGTTCTCTGATTTTTCTAAGGATAGAGAGTATCTCTGTGCTTGTAACTCTAATTTTCAAGCTTGGATGGCTATTTTGGCTTAAAATAATTATATAAAATAAAATAACACTTAGAAAATCATGAGATGAATTTTAGAAGGTTCCCTATAATCAGAGAAGCTTAGAAAAAAAATATCTTGATGATTTGGATAATTTTGTACATTTCTATAGTTAGTTAAATGCTTTTAACTTGAATTAGTTTATTTGAGTTAAATATTATTTAATAATTAATAAAATGAACTCCACATTGTAAAGCAAATCATGTTGACTTACTATAAAAATTTAAAATTTTTTTGTTTAAGTTTAAGGACAAAAGTTGATTTTCTGAGAAGAATTATATTTTTGTACAAAAGAAATTATATTAAATTAAATATACATACAAAACATATGAAAAGTGGTTTTCTAAGTTTCTTGTGATCCAGGGCACATAAAAAAATAAAAATTATTTTTGTTAAAATACTTTTATTTTGAGCTATAGTCAAAAGTAGAAAAATGGTTCAAACCATTCCTGATTACTTTTTTATTATTTGAGAGTCATTAAAATATTTTTCCTAATTTTTCTAAGTTAAAAATAAATTTTGAATGGCCTAAAATGCATTTTCCATAAATTTTCCATTAAAATAATTATAATAAATAAATTAAAAATTAAAAAATAATAAAATTTATTTCTCTGTGTTGTCTAGACTCAGAGAGATTTAATAGGAATATGAAGATAATTTTTGTAATTAAAACATATATTATTTTTTTATTTAAATATAATCATTAAAATAAATAAATAATGATAATAATTTAAATAATTATAATATGTTTTTAGAAATCATTAAATTTTGTCTAAGTGTTCCTCTGACCTAAGTGGACCTCTGATAATTTTTTCCATACCAAAAGAAAAAATCTTATTTTCATAAATTAAATTAATATTAAAAAATCCTATTTTTGAATTAAAATAATTATATAAATTAAATAAAAATCTAAAAGACCACATTTTTCTCCTCTCATACTTTAACTAACCCATGATTGAGTCTCCATGGAAATTTCAAGATCACTTGAGTTTCATTTGATAAGTAAAAGGATAGAGAGCCCGAGGCAAAATGATCATTTTTGAATTTCAATGCCTTAATTAAATTTTAGGATTAATCAATGGGTAAATAGGTAATATTGATCATAATAAACTTTTTAGATGATTGAAACATGATGGGTTACGAGGTAGAAACCAATTTGTCATCTTTTCATGAAAAGGGTAAAATCATAATTTTGATAATGTGTCTAAATGATAGTTCTCTAATATGTCATGTCATGATGTCAAATCAAGTATTTTGTAAGGTCATGGTTATTTAAATATTATGGTGAATTTTAATTTTGATTTGAATGACATCGGTTAGGATCCGACAGTTCGCTCATTCTAACACCATTATTTTCTTTCGGATTCACTTAGTCTAAATGAATTTACTAAACTCAACTTAATGAGTTCCATACCTTAATTTTCACTGTGGGAAAACACGTTAGCAACCGTATGTTACCTCTTCCAAGGGATTCCCGATCATCCAATAGAGACTTTTTAATTTAGTTGCAGTTTTTGTTTTGTTATTTTTTTGTGATTAAATTTTGAGTTGTTTTATATTTTGACTGTTGAGGCAGTGAACTTTATCTTTTTTAATTTTTAATTTTAGTTTTGACATGCATGGTGACCTTAAGCATGCAAGCAAGAAATAAGAGCTACAAAATGATAAATGCAATAACTTAAAAGCGTACCTGTCGATTCTTCCCACTCCCAACCTAAAAGGTTAGCTTTCGCAACATGTATATAATTTTGGAAGGATTTAAAATTGCTGGAGTAGATGAAGGTATAGCTACCAAACCCTGAGTATGTCTTATTGAGTCTCAAAAACTCTTAATGGATGATTTTAGAACAAGATATAACAAGTTTAATTTGTCCTTCAAAATATCCAAGAGATTATAAAGTGTTGAAGGAGTGACCTTGAACTACTTTAAAAATCCCTTGAAACATTTGAGTTTATTTTAAACTTATCATATTGTTCTATTAATCATCCCAGGCCAATTAAAATTACCCCATTACTCTGTGAACTTTGACATTTTAATCATCCCGAGGACAGCATACCCAATTTATTATTTGATATTCATTTAAGGGTTATGTGAGGGGGTGCCCTTATGGAAAATTTAAATAGGTAATGGTTTTGATATCTACATTTAAAATTGGGCCTGTAGTGTAAGAAGATGTTAATCATCAATCATGTTATCTTTTAAATACAATCAAATGAGTCTAAATGTCAAGTTTCGGTCACTACCAAGCCTTGAACAATCACAATAGGTGAAAGAGTAACTATAAAATATTTGATTTAAATGACATGCATTCTTATTGAAAGATCACATTGTCATCAATTATGGGCTTCAAATTAATGAAGAGTAACTATAGAATTTTTATTTAAATGACATGCATTCTTATTGAAAGATCACATTGTCATCAAGTATGGGCTTAAAATTAATGAAATATTATCTTCCTAACTCGAACCCATCGCTTGAGAATCGTTTAATCTTGACTGGCTTCCAAGTCATGATAATTAAGAAAATTACAATTTTTTTCTTATTATAGAAAATGTGGAAAGTGAATTCCTACCTTTTATTCTCATTGTATTTCAATCATCCACACAAATTCCTTAAGGTCAAAATTGATGACTTTCCCTTTAATTAATCCTAAATTTTGATTAAGGTACCAAAATCTAAAGTTACTGCTTCACCCTCAAAGTTCTTCACCTCATAACCGATTAATCAAAATCCAAATGACTTCAAGATACTAGAGTGTCCTATCCATGGGTCAATTAAAAAATTTAGAGGAGAAAATGTGGATTCTTAAAATTTAATTTAATTTAAAAAATTATTTAAATTTAGAAAGTACTATTTTCAAAATTGATTTACTTAACTATCTGAAACAAAGTTTTTATTTCATGAGAAAATTATTAGTGGTCCTCTTAGGTCAGAGAAATACTTAGATAAAATTCTAAGATTTTTTTAAATTAAATCTCTATCAATATTGTTATTTAATTATGAATCAATTTTAAAGATTTAATCACATGTAAAATAATGTTTGAATTAAATAAATGCCTTTATGTTTTTATTAGACCTCTTTGAGTTCAAGGAACTTAGAGAAATAAATTTTGTATTTTTATGATTTTTAATGTATTTATTATAATTCTTTTATTGAGAAAAATAAGAAAAATCCATTTTTAAGCATTTAAAATTTATTTCTGACTTAGAGAAATTAGGAAAAATATCATAATGACTCCTAAGTGATCAGGAGACCATTCAACATTTTTTTGAAACATTTTGGTATTTTTTTAAATTTTTAATTATTTTTTAATTTTATATTCAAAATAAAGCTCAAAAAACATGTATTTTCTAAAAAAAAATTTATTTTTCTTAAGTGTCCCTGATTACAAGGAACTTAGAAAACTTGTTTTCATAATTTTACCATTTGTATTTAATTTAGTATAATTATTTTTCTACAAAAATATAATGTTTCTTATAAAATCAACTTTAGTGCTCAAACTATAAAAATTTTTAAATTTTTACAATGGGTTAACATAATTTTTATGCATAGTGTGGAATTGATTTTGTCAATTTTTTATTAAAATTTAATTTACATAAATTAAAACAAAATTTATTTATTTAATTAACTATAAAAATGTACAAAATAATACAACTCATCATATGATTTTTTCTAAGCTTGTCTAACCATAGGAAATCTATTAAAATTATGCTCATAATTTTTTAGATAATAATTTAATTTATATAATTAAAATAAGTCAAAACATCCATCCTAACTTTAAAATTAGTGTTAGAAACACAGAGATGCTCTCTGACCTTTGAAAAATCAAAGAACAAAGCCTCTATCATTAGGAATGTGCCCTAAAAGTTTTAAGCCATGGTGAGATATGTTTAACCATAATGAATTAAAATACTCCATAGAGTATTTAATTCATTAAAAATGAAAGATTCAACAAATAATTTTTAGATTTCATCCACGTTATTTTCCTCTTTTCGTTGAGCAAGAGGGAACTTTTATTTTATTTTTCTTTTTTTCTACAAAAAGATATGAATTTTTAAAGTTCTGGTATTTAAATAAAAAAGATAAATCCTATTTTTCTATTTAAGAGTGCGGCACCACCTCAACCTTAGCAGCTTCAATGCCTCTACGTGGCACTTTGCCATTTGATGCAGCCAACCACCTCAGCTGCCACACAGCCCGCCTTTTCATTCCAAGTGTTAGTGCAGTTTGATCTCCTCCATCCATTGAATAAACGCGAGATCACACGACTCTCCTTCTTCATCCCTAAAGGACCTAACCCGAGAATGGTTCACACTAAAACCTTACGATATTCATCTAGACTCAAACAAATTGCATGAGGTTTGTTCCTACACCTTCATCTACTCAACCTTCATCTACTCAATCCTACACCTTCATCTACTCAAGACAAACATATTTATATGGCTTATACGGTATGTAATACAGTAAATAGGCGTGGAGAATCAAAATAGGCTCAAATTAGGTTTGAGGTTCAATACCTTTGTCAGAGAGGGGAGGCCTCAATCACATGGTTATAGTAGTTTCAAATGAGTCCAACGAGCCTCCAGATGAAGTCTTGGGATGTGGTGAATTGTCTATGTATGATTTCAACGAATATCAATTTCAGGTGTTGGTCTAGAGCTAGGTTAGAGGCTTTCTACGATGAGGCTTCTATGGGGAATCAAGTTCTCTCACTCAGGGGATGGTGTGTGAAAAGTTAATTGATGTTTGGAGCACTATGGTACTATGACAGAAAGTTTCCTAGTTTTACCTGAATTTTGAACTCAACATTGGGCTCTCACAAGGGAATCCAGAGGGGGAAAGTGGTGGGCTTAAACTTAGGAATTCATGGAGATTGTCTAGAAGCAATTTGATAGAGTATCCCAAAGGAAATTGATTAGTTCTCTTTTTGTCCATGAAGGAGGTGGGTTAAAAAGAGGGGCTTGGGGTGGAGCTCAGAGCTTCAATTTTGGTTCAATTAATTGCTTTTGTGGAGGGCTGAAATGTGCCAAAGCCAATTGGAGCTGGCCATTTTGGATGGGTGTAATGGGTTTTGATTTAAGGGGGCATGGTTCTTGGTTTTAGGGTTTTCCAGCCATTAAGCTGGATGGCAGGGCCTGGGGTGGTGGCTGGAGAAATCAGAGGAGCCAGAAGAGGGTTAATGATGATTAACTCCTAATGGTTTGGTATGATGGCAAGGATTTCTTTGTTTAGGCCCAAAAAAGGTTAAAATGTCCTAAATAAAGGGACTATTGCTCCATGTCTTATAAAGGGTGGGCTAGGTGAGTCTAGTCTAGTCACTAGGATCCCTTTGTTGGCAGTGGTTTCACATATTTGGTCATTTTGGCATGGCTTAGTCAATTTTAGTGCATTGGTTCAATTTGGGTCAAATTGTCTTAAAGTTGGGTTTAGGTCAGGCTATCCATAATATTGAGCCCAATTGATTGATCAATTTTGTGTGGATTATTGCCATGAGTGGTTTATAAGAGATTTAGAGGGTCAATTTCAAGGATCTTGGACATTTTGTCACTATGGGGATGTTGGGTTTGACTTGGGTTTGGGTTGGGGTTAGAGTTGGGTTAAGTCCAAATTGTGAGTTCAAAATGGTCTAGAGGAATGTCATGAAGATTTATCAACATTAATTGGGTGCCAATTTTGGGGTTAGAGCATTCATATTGGTGGAATTTGGGCACATGGCTAAATTGGGGCATATTTGGGAATTTTGATTTGTGTTAAAATTGAGAGAAATTGAAGCATGAGAAAGGTCAATTTGGGGTTCAATTTGGTGTGTGGAGATGTTTTAAAGAATTTATTGTGCATAATTTGGGCAATTGGAAAGATTTGAGGGTTCAATTGCGTGGGATTTTGGTTTTGGGCCAAATTGGGGCTTTTTTATTTGAATTGCAATTGGACTCAAATGTGGGTCAATTGGAATTGGACTTTGTTTAAATTGAGTTTGATCATGATGAATTTGAATTTAAAATTGAAATTGGGGAGAAATTGTGGTCAAAGTGATGGGCATTTAAGGTAAATTTGGGGAAATTGAGCCTTTAGGCAATTTGGTGCTTTTGGTCAAAGATGGTCAAATTGATCAAATTAGGTTTAATTGAAGGGTCCAAATTAATTTTAGGGACATTTAAGATGATTTTCAGGGTTTTCGGAAAGTTTGGAACACCAAGGGTATTTTTCTAATTTTTGTAAATTATGGGATATTTTGGTAATTTTGGCAATTTCGGGGAGGATTTAGGCGTATTGGGTGGTTTCAAATAGTTTACGATGATTTTTGAACAAATTTTGGTATTTTTTGCTAAAATTGGGAATTTTGGTCAAATTTAGGGTTTCGGGGTGCTTTGGTAAGTTTGGTAGATTTGGGAGCAAAATGCTAAGTTTGGTATTTTGGTGAAAGTGGGGTGCCAATCACCTCAGTTGAGCCATGGACCAATGAATTCTCCATTTTTGTCCTCTATGTACTGGTCTTGGCTAGACCCTAGCCTAGGGCTAGTGGGTCTAGGGAACCATCTACTTGAGTCTCCAAAAAGAACAAGGGATTAAAGTTAACAAGCTTGGGTTTAGGGTTGTGAGTGAATGTGAGTGAAAGTAAGAATAAGTGAGTGAACTAGCTCTAGACCAACACCCAAGGTCAACCCTAAGGCCAGGCAGTTCTATGGCGGGGCGGCAGTTCTATGGCGGCTCCCCATGAGCTCCCTTATATTGACCCCACCTCCCCAGTGCTAGAGGTTAAGACCAAATTGTGGAACTTCAAGTTGAGCAAAGAAGAGTCTGGAATTTCTAATGGCGAGAGTTCTTGTTCTAGTCCTCTAGGAATAGTCAACAGAAAAGTCATATAGCTAGACCCTATGCTACTAAAGAAGAAAGCTATACCTCAACCAAAAGTGAGGTCAATATTCACTTATTTAAATTACACTAATTGGTTGTGAAGTCTGATACTAATGAGAATTGAAATCTCATTTCATTCAATATTTAATTTTTTAAAACATGCTTTGAAAATATTTTTTTTTTAAATTAGGAGGGCCTAATAGTGAACTAGGTTTGATATGTAAGAATTTTCTTAATTGGGATTAAAGAAGATGGACTTTATTGATAAATATTTTCAAGCGCTTTAGGCCCCACATTAGCTTTTAGCCTTAAAATCCATAATGACTTTGAAGTTTCCCTTTGGGTACCAATTCATATATTTGTTAAATGAAATGTTAAGTGCCTATATACCTTCCTTAGGATGTCAAGGATCACCGAGCAATGGAATAATTCAATTTTGATATAATTAATAGAACAATACAATAAGTTCAAATGAACTCAGAATGTTTGAAGGGATTTTAAAAGTTGTTCAGAGTTGTGTCTGTTACACCAAAAATATATGCATTTTTAGACCCATACTTTATACCTATTTTTTATCATATTGCACTTTAATAAAAGGTATTTTGATGTTTTCTTGCAGGTTGTTGATTTTTAGGGCTTAAAGCAAAAAAAAAGCAAAAAAGGATGAAATTTAGAGTCAAAATGACATTTTTGAAGAAATGCTCAGCATTGGTAGAGCCAAGGGCAGTGTCGACGGCGCAGAACAAACTAACGCGGAGACTTTCTACTCATCGCCGACGGCGCCAGACCAGTGCTGACGGTGCCAAAGGCGGTGCAGACCCCGTTTCTAGAAGTTTTGATGTATTTGGATGATTTCTGAAGAGTTTTTGGAGGCACTTCTTGGTGATCCGACCTTGGGTCTATTTGGGGCCAAATTTCATCAGAAAAAGCACTCCTCTACTTTAATTTTTCGCACCACATCATTCCTTTCCACTTCCATATTGGAGTCAATTAGTGATTTTTCTTTCATAGTTTAGAGTTTTTGTGGTGAGATTTAGTGTGAAACTCTCTGTAACAGTGTTGGAGAAGCAGATAGTGACAGATATCTTCTTCCTGCATTTCTAAGGAAAGGCTACAAAAGATTTGCTTTGAGAAAGAGTTTTCAGATAAGTATTGTTTGTTTATCAGTGTTGTATGAACTTTCTCTTATATATGAAATTTGTGTTTTGTTATTTCTTTCTCATGAAGTCTGAGTAGTTCCCTCTATCTTTCTCCCTACTCTAAGATATGGTAAAATGAAGAGATAATATGAATGTGTCAATATTAAATTGTAAAATAAATTGTGATGATTTTTCAACTCCTAATTTAATTTACTATTCGATCTGGCCAATTGAATTGTTAAAATGTGTTGTGAAACATATGATTCGGGAAATGGAGTATGAGTTCTACACTAGAGTAAGGATCACATTTGATTCCATGAAGGAGAACATCGTTTATGAAATTAAGTGCAAATAAATAGGGAAATATTCTTTGTTGGGTGTAGAATTGGACAACCTTTAGGGTGACAGACTAAAATATTTAATTCAGTCTTAGTGTTTAAGAACTGAAGCGAGAGCTAGTCTTGAGGTCAAGGGAAATGGGAACTCTGGAGTGGGAGTCGGTATCCTCCTAGCTTAGCTACGGATTTAGGGACTAAAAACTAAGATTAGCCAATGATTTACTATGCACTGTATCAGGTTAGAGAATTAATTTATCTCATATTTTGCACAACACAAATTATGAACATTTATCTCATCTCATGTTACCACAGCCACATTATAGTGGGAATGATGTTTTTTCACATAAGAATCTCCGTTAATAAACATAGTTAATAGATTAAGATTTACTGTTTGAAATTTTGCATATTTGATTTGGTAATAGTTTAGAAATTTAATTTCGATTACATCTCAACAATTGAAATTACAATTGAAATTAGTGACAGTGAAGTGACAGTGATTTCAATTGACTTTTTGTGAATTTCCTAGCAAATTTTTCATTTTAAATTTAAACCTTCCCCGTAGGACAGATATTGAGGTCTTAAATAGAAATTTCATTATGAATTGATAACAATACATATATTAGCATAGAATCCGAACATTAATTGATTATATTTAATTAAATTTTACAGAATTTATAGGAACAAAAAAGTCGGATTAAGTTTTTTGTGTCGTTGCCTGGGGAAGGTAACGGTTGAATTAAATAGTTTTGATAAATTAGAAAATTTGGAGATAATATATATACCATAAAAAAATTATTATTATTAAAAAAATTTTAATAAAAAACTTTGTAAAAGCAAAAAATCTAAAAAGAAATATTTTTATGAGAGTGTTTTACTTTGTTTGCTTTATTTGCTTATGCGAAAAATTGGATATGAAGGTTTAGTACCTTACGATTTATAATTAGAATATACTATTAGAAAAATTCAAAAATAACAAAGAGAAATTAAAAATTTACAAGAAAGGGCGAATAACTTAGATAATCTAATAAATGAAAATCGACAAAGACCTTTAAAATATTATGTGTATCCGACATAAGATGAACTTCCCTTGACTATTCAAAATCTTGATGTTGTTGCTAATTCATTTGAGCTTAAACCTACTATTATTCAAATGATACAAAGTAATCAGTTTGGAGGATCACTTACTAAAGATCCTAACTTACATCTTACTAGTTTTCTTGAAATTTGTGCTACATTTAAATTTGACGGAGTGTCTAATGATGCTGTTAGGCTTAAATTTTTTTCATTTTCATTAAGGGATAAAGACAAGGCTTAGTTAAATTCTTTAGCACCTGGATCTATTAGAATTTAGGGAGAACTATCACAAAAATTCTTGGCTAAATATTTTCCAACCTCAAAAACCGCTAAGCTTAGAAATGATATCTTAGAAATGATATTAGAAATGATATTACATCTTTTTGTCAGTTTGAAAGGGAATCAATATATACAACCTGAGAAAGATTTAAAAATCTTCTTAGGAAATGTCCACATCATGCTTTACCAGATTGGTTAATAATTCAAACATTTTACAATGGATTAGTAGGATGATTGAGATCTATTATAGATGCTGCTGCAGGTAGTTCATTAATTTCAAAACCTTTTGATGAAGCATATTCTTTAATTGAAGATATGGCTATTAATAATTTTTTAATAATTTTCAATGG
>NW_018227541.1:193382-195015 GCF_001263595.1 Phalaenopsis equestris
CTAGTATTCATAGGGTATATCCTAAGAGAGTAGCTAGTATTCATGATTTTGATGCAATGTCTATTTTGGCATCTCAGATTGATACTATTTCTAAAAGGATTGATCAAATGGGAATGAATTATTCTCAAGTACACCCAGTATTAAAAGAGAATTCACTAGGACAGATTATTAAAATAACGATCCCTATTCTAACTATATTAAACGCTATAAATAATCAAAATAACGATCCCTATTCTAACTATATTAGCACTGGTTAGAAAAATCACCCTAATTTTAGTTGGAATAAATATAATAATTTAGTGAATCCATCCGGAAATCTTAACAATCAAGGAAATCCTAATTTTTGACCTTATTATCCTCCAGGATTTAACTCCAACCCTAACCCACAAGTTAAGGAAAAGAAGTTGACGATGGAAAAAGTAATGTTGAATATGGGAAATCAAATATAGAATCAAGGGGATGCTATTAGAAATATTGAAAATCAATTAGGACATATTGCTATTGCACTTAGTGAAAGACCTTCTGCAATTCTTCCGAGTACTGTAGAAGTTAATCCAAAAGATCAAAATAAAGAGTAAATTAAAGCTATTCAATTATAAAGTTGAAAAGAAGTTGAAATAAGGATACAAAGAGAAACTAAAGTTGATGAAGAACAGGAAGAAATGGAATACGATCAACAGGAAAATGAACAAACACAGAGCCCTACAGAAAAACCATTACCTCTGATTCCTCAAAGACTGAAACAAAAGAATAAAGATAAATAATTTACAAAATTTTTGGAACTCCGTAAGAGGTTAACGATAAATATTCCTTTTGTTGAATCTTAGGAACTAATGCCAAGTTAAGCTAAATTTATGAAGGATATATTAAACAAGAAAAGGAAGTTTACAGTTCATGAGACTATTGCACTTAGTGAAGAGTGTAGTGCTATTATTCAGAAAAAGCTTCCTGAAAAATTAAAAGATCCAGGTAGTTTTACTATACCTTGTGCAATTGGAGAAATGTTTTACGGAAAAGCTTTATGTGATTTAGGAGCGAGTATCAATCTTATGCCTTTATCAATTTTTAAATGTTTAGATTTGGGAGAAATTTCCCCTACTACTGTAACTCCCCAATGAACTGATCGATTAATAACTTATCCAAAAGGAGTTATTGAAGATGTGCTAGTGAAAGTGGATAAATTTATTTTACTTGTAGACTTTATAGTATTGGATATGGTGGAAGATAAAGATATTCCCATTATTTTAGGTAGACCATTTCTCACATCGAGAGAGCTGTAATGGATGTGCAAAAAGGAGAATTAATGATGAGAGTTAATGATCAAGAAGTGAAATTTAATATAGTAAAAGCTATGAAATATCCTACAATAGAAAAAGATAATTAGAAAAAAATATCCTACAATAGAAAAAGATAATGAATGTTTCAGGGTGGAATTTGCTGATTATCTAAGTAATGAGCAATTTAAGAATGAATTCAAAGATAATTTAAAGTAAGGAGAAATTTTTTATACTAAAAATAAAGTAAAAGAAGAAGATTTAGATTATATTCAGGGCAAATTTAAAGCATTAGACTTGCTGAAAAATGATAGTAAAAATCTTATTCCTTCAAGTATTAAACCACCTGAACTTGAATT
>NW_018227541.1:195162-198544 GCF_001263595.1 Phalaenopsis equestris
ATATTAAAGGAATTAGTCCTTCAATTTGTATGCACAGAATTTTATTAGATGAACAATATGAACCTAAAGTGGATCCTCAGAGAAGATTAAACCTAGTAATGAAAGAAGTTGTTAAAAAAGAGATTTTAAAGTGGTTAGATGCTGGAATTATATATCCTATTTCAGATAGTGCTTGGGTCAGCTCAATTCACTGTGTTCCGAAGAAAGGAGGAAAGACTGTTGAAGAAAATAAGAAAAATAAATTAATACCAATAAGACAAGTAACTGGATGGCGAATTTGTATTAACTATAAAAAACTTAATATGGCCACCATAAATGATCACTTTTCTTTGCCCTTTCCAGATCAAACGTTGGATAGATTGGTTGGGAATAAATACTACTGCTTTCTAGATGGATATACCAAATATCACCAAATTCCAATTACTCCAGAGGATTAAGAGAAAACAACATTTACTAGCCCATATGAACATTTGCTTTTCATAGAATGCCTTTTGGACTATGCAATGCACCTGCAACATTTCAAAGATGCATGATGTCAATTTTTAGCAATTTTATAGAGCTTGGAATGGAAGTGTTTATGGATGATTTTTCTGTATTTAGGACTTCGTTTGAGTTATGTCTTAATAATTTAGAAAAAGTTTTAGAGATATGTGAAAAAATCAACCTAGTCTTAAATTCGGAAAAATGTCAATTTATGATTGCAGGAGGCATTATTCTTTGGCATAAAATTTCTGAAAAAGGCATGAAAGTAGATCGTGCAAAAATCCAAGTTATACAAAAATTACCACCTCCTAATAAAGTTAAAGGGGTGAGAAGTTTTCTAGGGCATGCTGGTTTTTACACGCGCTACATAAATTTTTTTTCAAAAATAACTAAACCTCTATGCCAACTTTTAGAAAAAGATAGGAATTTTGATTTTAATGAGGAATGCATAACAACATTTGAATTATTAGAGAAAAAAATTAATCACTGCACCTATAATAGTACCACATGACTGGGAGAAACCATTTGAAATAAAGTGTGATGCTAGTGATTATGTTATTGGGGCTGTATTAGGACAAAGGCACGACAAAGTTTTTAGTGTTATAGATTATGCTAGTAAAACTCAAAATAATGCTTAGTAAAACTCTAAATAATGCTCAAATTAATTATACTACTACTAAAAGAGAGTTATTAGTTATTTTTTATGCCTTTGATAAATTTAGATCTTATTTATTTGAAACTAAATGTATAGTGCATATAGGTCATTATGTTATTAAATACTGGATGCAAAAGTAGGATGCTAAACTAAGATTAATTAGATGGATACTTCTATTGCAAGAGTTTTATTTTACCGTGGTAGATAGAAAGTTAAATGATAATCAAATAGCTGATCATTTGTCTAGAATAGAAATAGAAATATTAACTAATTTTGCAAATGAAATTTTAGAAATTTTCCCTGATGAACATTTATATAGTATTGATGAAATGGATGTACCGTGGTATGCTGATATAGTAAACTATATTGTAAGTGACATTCTACTACCTAATATCAAGAATCCAAAATTAAAGAAATTTATCTATGATTCGAAAAACTATTTTTAGGATGACCTATATTTATATTACTTACTGTTGAATATATGTCTAAGTGGATTGAGGCTATTGCTGTGCCTATATGTGACGCTCGAAATGTTTCTAAATTTTTAATTAAAAAATTTTTTATAAGATATGGAATGTCGAGAGTAATCATTACTGTCGAGAGTAATCATTTCAAGAATAAGAGAATCAAAAAATTAATCAAGAAATATGATATAATGCATAGATTCTCTACTTCTTATTATCCTTAAACTTGTCGTCTAGCAGAAATATCTAATCGTGAAATTAAACGCATTTTAGAAAAAGCTGTAAATCCTTATAGATTAGATTGATCTGCTATACTAGATACTGCATTATGGGCATATAAAACTGCTTATAAAACTCCTATAAGAATGTCCCCATATAGATTGATTTTTGGAAAAACATGTCATTTACTACTAGAATTAGAACATAAAGCATTTTGGACTATTAAAGAATTTAATTTTAATTTAAAGGATGCTGGTGAGAAAAGGTTTTTGCAACTCAATGAACTTGAGGAGATTAGAAATGAACCATATGATAATGTGAAAATCTATAAATAGAAAATGAAAATATGGCATGATCGAAAGATTGTTAAGAAGAAATATGAACCTGAACAAGAAGTTATACTATATAATACAAGATTGAGATTATTTCCAAGAAAACTAAAATCCAGATGGTTAGGACCATTTAAAGCATCCAGATGGTTAGGACCATTTATAAGCATCGGTGTTAGTGGCCAAAATTGCGATTTTTAGCTCCCATTCTGACGGCCCCCTAGATAACGGACATTAGCGGAGACAGCGCCAATCAAAAGCGCCGATGGCGCTGAATGTGGTTGGACAGTTTTAGATGGATTTTGGCTGGTTTTAACGCGATTTCACTTCATAATAACTTCTAGGATGAGTTTAATAAGGCCTAGAACATCCTTAAACCCCTAGTAACTACCTATTTTCAGATTTCATGGCTTCCAATTCCAAAAATACTTTGAGGTATGGAGTTTTCAACAAAAGAAATTTTTTTATTTATTATATGATAAGGTTATTATGAAGACGAGATTGAGCAAGGAAAGTTGATTTGTTAATCATAGAGTGATCAATCCTACTGGTTCGATTGATAAAATCATTCTGCAAAGGCGTTGGGAAGTTCTGAGTTACACTATGTCTGCGATTGTCATACTTGTGGTAAAAGAGTTTTATGCAAACTTACATGGAATTACACAATGTGTTGTCTTCGTACGAGGTAAGGATGTGCCATTTACTCATGCAAGGATTAATGAATTGTATATGATAGACAACTGTTGACCTCATTTTTGGTTGAGGTTTAGTTTTTCCTCTTTAGTAGCTTAAGGTCTATCGATAGGACTTTTCCCGTTGACTATTCCTAGAAAACAAGAAATGGAACCCTCACCATTAGAAATTCCAAACTCTTCTCCACTCAATTTGAAGTTCCACATTTTGAAGTTCCACATATTGCTCAAGTTCCACATATTGCTCTAAACCTCAAATACTTAGTAGGTGGGGTCACTATGAGGGAAACTCAAGATGAGTCACCCTTAGGATTGCTGGACCTTAGGGTTGACCTTGGTTATTGGTCTGGAGCTAAGGCACTCACTACACTTATCTGCACCCACAATCACTCACAACCCTGAACTCAAATTTCTAGCCTAGATCCCTTGATCTTTTGGGATAATCGTGTAGATGGTCCCCGAAACCTACTAGCCCTAGGGCTATGATTTAACTAAGACCACTATGTAGAGGACCCAAAATGGGGTTTCCATTGGTCCATG
>NW_018227541.1:198689-204112 GCF_001263595.1 Phalaenopsis equestris
CATGACCCAATTTGGCCAATTTGACCATCTTCAACCAAAACTCCCCAAATTGCCCTTTAAAGACACAAATTTCCCCAAATCCAACTCATTTCAATCCTAAACTCAAATTCACTTTTGATATGATCAAACTAAACCAAATCCAAGCTCAATTGGTCCATGATTTTAGCCCAATTTTGATTTGGGTCAAAACCCCAATTTTGACCATATGACCTAATCTCACCAAATTGAACCCATAGCCTAGTCAATTGGCCCCAATTAATGTTAAAAAGTCTCTATAACATTTCTATACACCAAAATTAACCATCAATTGGCCTTGGTGAACTCTCAAATCCATTTGATTTTGGCCTAAATCCAAAAATCCCAAATTTAGGCCCAAATTGGCTAAGTCCCCAAATTTCACCCAATTGATTGCCTTAACCTTAAAATTAGCATCCAATTCATGTTGAAAACTCTTCATGAGGTCCCTATTGACCATTTACAATGATCAATTTGAACTTAGCCCAAGGCTAACCCAGGATAGGCCCAAGCCTAGCCCAACATGACCAAATTGAGTAAAGTTCAAAATTCCCTCAAATTGACCCTTCAATTGAAATCATCAATTGACCCTTCAATTGAAATCAAAACCACTTCAATCCTTCACCAAAGTTGTTCCTTATGGTCATTTACACCAAATTCAACAATTAATTGGGCCAATTGACATGGATAACCTAGCCTAAACTCAAGTTTTGGTCATTTGCACCTACTTGGACACATGCACTAAATGTGACCTAACCACCTTAAAGCACAAAATTAACTCCACCACAACCATTAGTTGGACTTAGTGACCACTCCAAACACCATGAAACCACATAAATCAAGCCATGGACCAAAGGTCCCCCAAACTAAGGGATCTTATTTCCAAAAATGCACATGCTTAAGATATCTTTTCCAAATCAAAACACATTTGCCTTAAATTATTGTAATGGATTCTCTTGGGTTCCCTGAGCTCCTAGCCAGCTCCCCCTGGCCGACTGGCTAGCCTAGTGGCTGGAAAAGCCCAAAATTGAGAGCCACACCCATGGCACCTCACCCAAATCAAACCTAGAGGCCAGCTCATCCAAATCAAATTGAAGAGCTCCTCTGCCCTCCACCTAAGCACCACAATGCACCCAAACTTATGCCCTGAGAGCCACCCCATGGCTATTTTTATAAGAACTCACCTCCCACGGCCATGGGAGGTGTGCTGAAATTTTCTTAGAGAGGCCTCTCCAAACTCCATACAGAGCTTCCCTAAGATCCCCTCAGTGCATTCCGACCATTTTCCCCCACCAATTCCCATTGCCGGATATCAATTTTGAGCTTGAAACTTTGCCAGAAACCAGAAAAAAATTCAATACACCTCCACACTCCACCAAACTTCAATTGTTTGTGCCCACACCTTCACAACAGCAAGAGAAGACAAAGCCCCATCAAATTACCCTCTGAAATAGCCTCCACCATAGCTCTAGACCAACACCTGAAATCGAGCTTGGTTGAATTCATACATAGGCTTTACACCAAGACCAAGGACTCAATCACTAGCCTCCTTGGACCCCAACGAACGTGCCGAGCATCTCTGATTGAAGCCTCCCTTCTAAGAGCAAAGGTATAAAACTTTAAAACTTCTCCTGCTTATTTTGATTCTCCATCTACTTAGGCTTGATTTCATGGTACATTAACCATATGGATGTGTTCGTCTCACTTAGACGAGTCCATAGGATAAAACCCAAAGTGATTTGGCTGAGTTTAGGCTAAGATCTTAGGGTTTTTGTGTGGATGGTCACGGGATCACTATATCAGGGACGGTGACGAGGAGCCGCTCGATCGCGCATGTATCACATCGATGGCCAAGATCGAGCCGGACAACGCCTCGGGACATAAACAGCGAGCTGAGTCAGCAAGCTACGTGGACGACGGCGTCCAACCAGAGCGTGCCACGCATGCCTTCGGAGGCATCATAGGATGAGGTGGCACGCGTGGTTTAAATAGATAAATAGGGCTTTTCTTATTTATTTAAATACACTTAACTTAGAAAATCCATAACTTTGTGTAGAAAAATCACAAAAATAAAATAAAATACCCTCTTGGTCTGTGAACAGAGGAGAAAAATGTGGAATAAATTTCAAGACCATGTTATGCATATGTTATTTTTAATTTATTAAACACTATTTTGAATCATTTGATTCTCCATGCATATTGATATATCATCTTGGCTTGAAACTTTGACATGTTGCAACCTCTGTCAGGGGAAACATTCTCTATTTTTTCCAAAGTCAGAGGAGGTTCCTATACAGAGATCTATATTTTTCAAGTTATTCCACATTATTTCTTTAAAATAATCATGGAAATTAGCATATTGATTAGAAAATCCTAAGAAAATTTTGGAAGTTCCACCATAACTAGAGAAACCTTTGGAAAGAATTTCATGGGTCAAGTCATTTAAAATGCACTTAAATTTTGCAAACACTAAATCACTAAGATAATTAATTTTGGAAAATATAAACATTTAAATGATTTGATTTTTGATCTCCATTGTGGTTTATAATCCAGAGAACTCATCATAAAAATTTCAAAATATTTTGAGTTTATTTGACAACTTAAATTTATTTTTAAAGATAAATACCACTCTTGGAATTTAAATGATTTTTAAAAATAAAAATATAACTCAAAAAGTTATGAAACTTAGTTTTTTGAGTTCTCTGTGATCAGGGATATTTTCTAAAAATAAAATTATATTTAAAATAAAACTTGATTTTTAGCCTATTTTAAACATTTAAAATAATTAAAAATTCATAAAAATCACAATATTGAATTTCAAAGCTTAAAAATATTTTTTAAAAAAAAGCTAAAAATGAGTTTTCATTAAAATAATTCCAATAAATCGGGAAAAGAATTAAAAAAATATGAAATTTGCTCCTCCAGTTCTCTAACCTCAGAGAGATTTTTCAAAAATAGAAAACTTAATTTTCACCACCTAACATATTTTATTTTTATTAAATAGCCTAGAACTTAAAATAATTCTAATAAATCACAGAGAACTTAAAAAAATATGAAATTTTATTCAAAGGCTTGTTTGGTCTAGTTCTACCTCTAATAAAAATTTCAACGAATTAGAATTTACCTTGGTCAAGTTAGGAATTTTCTTTGAAAAATCTTATTTTTGCATTAAAATAATTATATAAATTAAATTAAATTTTGAAAAATCATATTTTTTTTCCTCTGATGTCTTAATTGACCCATGAATGAGGTCGGATAAAAATTTCAAAGTCATTTGAATTGAATTTGACAAATTATCAGGTGTTAAAGCCTTAGGGACAAATGTGTAATTTTGGAAATTTTGCCTTAATTAACATTTAGGCTTAATTCAAGGAGGGAAAATGGCTAACCTCTAATCTTAATCAATTTATTTGATGTTTGAAACACAAAAAGGTTAATTGGTAGAAACCAATCTCACTTTCTTAATTAAGATTAATATATCTCTAAATTATTAAAATTTTGAAGTTTATTAAAATTAAATGATCTTGGACTTAGGGGTATGACTTTTGAAGCCAATAATTAATCAATTTAATACCCTTATTTTGGTTTTCAAATAGAATCCAAATCATGAATCATGACCACCTAAAGCTTAACCCTTTTCAAAACAAATTAAGACAGTCACCTAGGTCTTAAGAGCTTAGTGGTGACTTAGGCTAAATCAAAAATTGATTAAACAATGATTAGAGAAATAAACATAATTAAATCAAACATCCTTGAAACACCACTAAGCCCAATTAGGATTAAAAATTTGGCTAAGTGTTCAGATTACATTAACTTGCCTCTTTAAGGGTCTTCACCCACATAATTTTCAAATTAAATGATAAGTGACAATTACCTTATTCTTAGGGATAATTGAGACATCAGGGTTCACTGAGTAATAAGGGTATTTACAGGATGAACCATTAAGCAATATAATAAGTTTAAATGGACTTGAGGCTTTTCACCAGTTGGTGAGAGGGAGGCATGGACCTGCTTCCCCCTCCTAACTTGTTGGATACCTCATAGGCCTATTAAACTTAATATTCTTCGCTCAATGAAATCATCCTTAATTAAACTTTTAAGTACTCTCCAAGATATGACATAGGATTAGGAAAATTACCAAAATTTTACCTTTTCTTCTTTTCATAAACTACCTTAACATGTATTTTAAGTTTCACGTGATGGAACGAAAAGACTCGCCAGGTATACTTTTACAGTTTTCAGCATTGTCTTTCTTCTACTTTCATACTGTACTTTCATACCTACAAATTTGCATGCTAAACAACTATGTCACCCTGCATGAAAACTAAAACCAACAGGATAGCCACATAACCATAACCCGAAACTAAAACTAAAATCAATTAAGATAAAATTAACCGCCACAACATTCAAAATATAAAACAACTCAAAACTTAATCACAAACATCACATAAAAACTACAACTCCAACTAAATTAAGACGTCTCTATCGGATGATCGGGAATCCCTCGGAGGAGGTAACCTACGGTTGCTAACGAGGCTTCCCACGGTTTAAATGAAATTATGGAACTCATTAAGTTGGATTTAGTATCATTTTGGACTAAGTGAATCCAATAATAAATGGTGGTGTCGGAACGAGGAAACCGTAGGATCCTAACCGGTGTCGCTCTAATCAACTTTAATATGCCGTCATAAAATTTAAAGAACTTCAACCATAAGGCCACCTAATTTGATATTATAACCTGACACACTAGATAACTCAAACTTGTCGTAGCAAGGAGCTTGGAGCTAGCATGGTGGGCAGCACGGCCATCCTCAACAACAAAACCTGTCTTCCCCAGCTAAAACAATCTTTCTTCCTTAAACTTAAACAACAAAGCGATAGGATTTCGAGGTTGCTTGCTTATGCAACGTAAATCCTCACCTTATCTTTAGGCCTTTGCATAGCCCTGCTATAAAATATAAGCCCTAACTCGTTTTAGGATTCTGAGGTTGTCGTTTGTCACGACCTAAATCCTCACATCTTCCAGGCTATTTATGTGATCATTTCACACGAATGTAAGCCCTAACTAATAAAATTGGCAAGATGAAATACCTAAATATTTCTCCTCAAAACTGAAGCCAAACATTAGGATAGCTTGGGAAGCCACCGAGGTTCTCCTCTAGATCCATGACATCCCCTAGTTCTTCTTCCATTGGATTCTACAATAAAATGTTCCAAATTGCAACCAGTCTCCTTTCATACCTCTACGTCTGATTTCATTGAAGAGTCCTACCCCTTTGAAATTCCTTGAAGATAATTTTTTTTAATTTTTATCGAGAGTCTTCTTAGGTGACTTTGGTCATTTAAGATGTAATTAACTATAGGGGCTTGCCCTTATAGAAAGTATGTCCGAACCCAGCTTAATATAA
>NW_018227541.1:204313-216362 GCF_001263595.1 Phalaenopsis equestris
TTTTTTTTTTTTTTTAAAAAAAAACGTCCTTCCGAGGCGGGCGACAGGATTTTGATTTCGATGACCGACAGCTTCTTACAGGAAACTGGGCAACTCCCCTCCAATCCTCAAAATAGCGCCCACAACTTCTGGCGACTCCAATGGGGACAAGCTTTTCTCTCCATACAAATCAAGAAATATTATCTTCATACATTGGTAATATGTCCATGTCCCTCTTGGACCAAATTACCCTTCTTCTGTTGGCATACTTTACCCATTTCTATCTTGGAAAAGTACAGTTAAGTCCTTGGACTTCAGGACTAGCTGTTCAACCATCTTTGAACAGAGGGGTAAGGCCATTAAGGACTCTTTAAATTTTCATGTGGGGTCGGGCCCCCAATAGCTGTGTCGGTGGACTAATTCCATCTGGGCATTTTCTGCCACTAATTGGGTCCCGCACTGGGTCCTAAAATTTTTCACATCTCCCTTCCAAATTTGATTTGCTATTTCACAAATTAAACCAAATCGTGTTGTGTTGTGCACACTTTGAAATATTAATTAAATTTTACACCTTTTTAAACAAAGATGTTAAAAATACCCATAAATTAAGACCCACCCGGTCTACAGATCAACCTCCAATTTCAGTGCTTGCACTAAAGATTTTGAGGTTTTTGGCCATATAGCTAACCCTAACACTTTCTATTTTAGAGCCCGCTGCAACGACCTACCCAACGTTGACCTTTTCCTGCAATCTGCCAATAGACCGCAGCACCCATAACATCTCTCCCACCATCAAGTTTGGAGCTGGATTTGAAGACCTCGAGGTTATCCTCAGGAAAGCCCCATTCGTGGTAATGAAGATCGCTGCTCCAGAAATGTAAGAGACGTCTGCAGAATTTAGTTTGAACTGCCTTCAGGACTTCCCTGCCTGCAAGAAGCTAAAGCTACTGTCATTAAGCCTGCTATCCCTGCTACTACTAAGGGGAAAGAAGTGATGGTCGTTGAAGATCCGACTTAAGGATTAACTGTTCCATCACCCGTGTTTGAGATCGGGTCAAGCTCAAGGACTGTACCACTGACCCGAACTCAAGGAGGAACCTCAATAGAAGAGTTCGTAGGACCATCAAAGCCTAGACTCTTGAAACCACACCCGTTGAGGAGGAGCCTCATCGGATTGAAGAGGTGATACCAAAAATTTATCCACTCCTACAAGGGAGTAGATTCCATCCTCTGACAGATATTGATGGATATGAGAGTATCCAGAAGATTGCTGAAGATTGCTGTTGCTGTCGCATTAGCATCACTCCGTGGACACGGTGAGGAAGAATGGAAGTTCACTCCTATCACCCGAGTTAGTGCAGTATTCAGAAGGCTTGCTACTAAAGAAGGATGTTCTGTTAGTGAGTTACTTAAACGAGTGGGACATGCAATTTCCCCTCATATGAAAAAAGAAATTTTGAAGGATGTTAAGTCCGTTAGAAAGTCAACAAAAAAGTCACCTACTATACTCCCGTCTGGTTCCGTTTGGGAAATCGAGTTGATACTGCTGTAGTCACCACCGATCGTATCACCACCAGGACCGCAGGTCGCCGAACGATTAAGTTGAGACTTGGTCCGAGGAGCTTACCCGTCATTCCTGCAATCACGGAGAAAAAGACAAGACAGTTACCTGATACTGTAGCCGGTCTACACCACGGGGAGCATACCTTCCCTCGACATATTAATGTCTCTACTAAGACATCCCGTCCTGAGGCATCATCGTCAAAGAAGAAACGGGAATGGAAAAGGGTATGGGTACCCAAGGTCGCTGCACCAACACAGTTCAGTGAGCCTGAAAGACAGGAAGTAAAACCAGTGCCTGAAATATCTTACATCGTCGTGACAATAGCCAATGAGATGGAAGAACAAGTAGAGGATATCCACAAAGGTCCTCCAGATCTTAAAGCAATCAAGGAATCAATAATTGAGAAAAAAGTTGAGAAACTCAGGATTGAGATTTCTGAGTTAGCTCGAGAGCACGGAGTTTCCACCAATAGTGACGATGAAGATTTTGATTACAGTGATTTCTTGGAGGAGGATTTCATGGATGTTCATGTGATCGAAACCAGAGCTACCACATCCGCGTGCGAGGCTCAACCTCACACTGAAGATAACGACGTAGATGAGATGCTTAGGGTTATCATCCTAAGGGATGAGCAAGACAATCTACTGGAGAGAAGAATAGAAGAGATGACTGCAGCTATGACTGCCATGGCCACCATTCAGGGGAAATCGCAAGCACCAAGATTGGCTTCTCCAAAAATTAATCAGCCAGAAATCATACACATCACAGATGAGCGAAGGGAGGCTACTTCTACAGACAAAGATGAACAACCAAAAAAGTATTCTCCATTAGGTGCCATGCCAGAAAAAGAGTTCAAGTATTTTGTTGAACAAGTACGGGATGCCTTAGCCCAGTCCAAAGGCGGTGCATCAATTTTAAAGGGTAGACCTTATCCGGAAGAATTTGATGCCGTGCCTTTCCCCAAGGGCTTTGTGACCCCAAACTTCAACATATTCGATGGGACTGGTCAGACAGCTCATAACACATTTCCGAGCCAGTTGTGGCAACACGAGGAATAATGAGGCTCTACTCTGCTAGCAGTTCATCAGAAGCTTGTCAGGGATTGCTTTTGAATGATACGTTAACTAGCCCAATGGGTTAGTTAAAACATTTTATGAGTTGGAACAGTTGTTTGTGAAAAGATTTGATGGGGCGCAGCATCATGTGTCTATTGGAGAGCTCATGATGGAGAAGCAGAAGCCTAGTGAAACCTTCGCAGACTATATTTTGAGGTGGAGAAACCTTAGCATGAAATGTGAACCTCAGCTACAGGAACATCAAGCGATTGAGATTCTATTTTAAAGCATTCATGGGCCAGTAGCTTTCATGCTTAAGGGACTCACCATCAAATTTTTTGAGAAGCTACTCAGTAAAGCCAACAGTCTTCAAGAAGAAATGAAGCACCTGGAGCCGCATGAAAAGGCTAAGGTGACCAGAGTGTTCGAAAAGAAATCAGGAGTAGTTGCAACTGTCGACTAAAGAAAGTAGCTGATAAAGATATATGCAGAAGAGCATCGCTAGTCTTCGTCACAGTACTCTCAAAAACAGAGTAGAATCCAACCAACGGCCGTCTCAGGAGGGATCACCTCAAACAACGAGTAAAAGAATATCCCTGTTAGAGCAACAAAAAGTTGTGTATTCCTTCAAAGATGTACCTAAAATATTCAAAAGCTTGATGAAGAAACTAGAATTCAAACTACCTCATCCAAAGAAACCCGAAGAGGTGGATAAGAAGAATGAACCAAATTATAACCCGTACCACCGGTTGCTTGGGCACACTATAGACAAGTGTTTCGTCTTTAAAGACTGGCTCAAGAAGAACCTCAAGGAAGAGAATATAGCAATCCCGAAGGAGTATTTGAAGGAGTATTTGAGAGAACGAGAACCTAAAAAAGGTTCCATAAACATGGTTTCAGCAGAGTCAATCTCCCCTATTGATCCATATGTCGGAACAGATGGATGGAGTACAACTTGGGATGAACTCAAGAGGGTCCTCAATCAAATACAAGATTCATTAAAACAAGCTTCTATGAACACCGGAGAAGAATGGAAGGAGGTCTGGAGCAGGTCATCCATAAAGATACTGAACAAGATAAAGTCTGTATCAAAACAAGCCTCAATTCAGAGTCCACGACATACCAAGCCCGAGATGAAGGTTTTGCCAGAAAATTCATCATCGTCAAGAATAAAGAGAAATAAAAAGAAAAGCATCACTACCAATATTGATAGCACGATGGTAAGGTAGGGGCTGCCTCTACTAAACTGGTTTTCTTGGATTTGGGGAAGAAAATCCTCGAACCCTTGACTTTGTATGATTATCTTTTTGTCCCTCCAGGGTCTTATGAATATAATGATTGTAATGTCGGCTACATTTAGACTATTTCTAGTAATAACGTAACAGATTAAGACCGATATAGTTGTGATCTCGTTCCCCAAAATGATCCTCAAATTACATTCGAGTCTGATGAACTCATTGTCAAGGCCAAACAAGAACTCAATGATATCGCTTACCACAACACCGATAACAAAGAGTCAACTCTTGAGCGTCATGGTGCACCGTTTGCCATCAACTTAGATCTTTCGGATGAGGAAGAAAAGACACCAGAAGATTCAACAATGACATCTCAATAAGAAGAAGTCACAGAAGTTAACTTAAGGAGCGGAAAAGTGTTACCACTAAGAACAGCTCTGACAGACAAAGGAAAACTGATAATGACTCAAAAATAGATACTCCCACCTCCGCCAGTGGAAGAACCACATAATCAAGATAAAATGAATGGACCCTACAAAGTATCATACAACGTGCTAGCTCATCTTAGGAAGTTTCCTGCCCGACTAAGCATCTACGACGCTAGAGAATCTCTGGTTACAGCTTTGCTGGATCCATAAATTTGCTTAGCTCAGTTGGCTAGCACATCCTCAGATGAAGTTTGTTTGTTGAAAGAACAGTCAGGGGTAACCTTCACAGATGAAGACTTGCTGCTCGGTACCGTTGACCACAACCGTCCGCTCTACATCTCCGTCAACATCGGCAGATTTGTGTTATCCAGAGTTTTAGTGGATCTTGGGGCATCTCCTAACTTGATGAGCCTACGAACATTGGCCTATTTGGATATTGAAGCTCAAGAGCTTACAGCTGATAAAATGATGTTAAGAGGATTCAACGAAAAGGGAGAAAGAGCCCTTGGATCAATTACATTACTTATGAAGGTTGGAGAACTCGTAACAACCGTTAAATTTCATATCATCGACGCTGAGACCTCTTCTAACGCTGAGCCCTTGGATTCATGAGCACAATATGGTTCCATCATCCCTACACCAATGCATTAAAAACTGGAAAGATGGTCAAGAAAATTCATCAAGGGAGATCTACAACCATTTCCAGTGCACGAAGTTGGTATCCATGAAGATGCTGCCTACTACGCGCCTCCAAAGAGGACTGTCTTCTCTTGTGAGGTTATCACAAACAAAGATGAAGATTCAGGAGAATCACATAAAGGAGGCCATATAACTCTGCTTCAACAACCTTCTACCACTCCCCTACGTCGAGTTGGTAGAGGTTCTTCTAGTTCACGCACCCGAGGTCGAGGTCGGGGACGCGGACGAGGAAAGAACAATTTAATTGTTGAACGGACTAGGCCAACTATCAACATTGATGATGAAGACAGTTCTAAAGATGAAATAATGATGACAAAGTAGAAGAAACCTCAGTACGAGATATCTCTAGAAGATACAAAGAGGAATGAATATGAAACAATGTATGATCGGATAAACCACTATGTGAATACTATGACCCTTACTCTGATTCTCCCTCAAAAGGTCGAGAATTTAGAGGTCAAGGAAGTCCGTAGTATTGGTTCAAAGTCGATCAAGTTTTACCGTGATTCTACCTTTACTGAGCTTGAAAAACATGTAAATTTAGATGTTGACTCTAATGAATTAATGGAATTGCCTTTTGGTTACTTCTCGCAGTGTGTTCAAAAGTTAATTCAATAGGGACACTTACCAAAATAAATGCCAAAAGATAAATTTCAACTTTTTGAAAAACTATGAAATGCTAAAAGTCGAACTCCCAATTCAAAAGAAGGTCTCGGATTTGGTACAGTTCGACCAGTCGATGATTCTGAATTTTGCATGGTTGTTACTAGTGGGTCAGAAGAGGATTGCCTCGATGTAGAGGATGACTCTGTTGATCAACCAATATAAGATGCTCCGTCAGGATTTGAGAAAGAAATTAAATTCACTGTCGATGAATTGAAAGAGATTAACCTCAGGACTGAAAAATGACCACGGCCTACGTTTATAAGTTCTCTACTTGATGACGAAGAATCAGCAGAATTGGTCAAACTATTAACAAAATTCAAAGATTGCTTTGCATTGAGCTACGATAAAATTCCAAGGCTGTCAGCAGAGGTTGCAGTCCATAAACTTGGAGTGGACAAGAATATAACCCCAGTAAAACACACTCCAAGAAGAATGCGCCTTGAAATAGAACAACAAGTCATCGCCGAGGTAAAGAAATTGATAGACGCCAACTTTGTTAAAGAAGAGAAATACCCCACGTGGTTAGCCAATATTGTACCTGTTAAAAAGAAAAATGCATGTTTGTGTCGACTTCAAAGATTTGAACAAGGCATGTCCAAAAGACGAGTTTCCACTACCTATACCAGAAATGATGGTGGACATCGCTTTGACACATGAAATTTTCTCATTCATGGACAGATCGTCGGGATACAACCAAATTAAAATGGCTCCCGAGGATGCAGCACTTACAGCTTTCAGAACACCGATTGGAATTTTCTGCTACACAGTGTTGTCGTTCGGCCTAAAGAACTCCGGAGCAACATATCAGCGCACAATGACAAAGATTTTTGACGACCTCATCCATAATCAAGTAGAATGCTACGTAGATTATTTGGTCATCAAAAGTAAATAGAAAATAAATCAATTGTACCATTTGAGGATCTTGTTTGAACGGTTACGATGATATGACCTTAAAATGAATCCCTTAAAGTGCGCCTTTGGCATTACCTCTAGGAAATTTCTAGGATTTGTTGTCCGTCATCGTGGAATCGAGATCGACCCAGATAAGATTAAAGTTATCTTGGAAATGCCTCCCCCTGAAACCTTGAAATAACTACGCTCCTTCCAGGGGAAGTTGGCATATTTGAGACGCTTTACTTCTAATCTCTCAAGTAGGTGTCAGCCTTTCTTGATATTAAGTAAAAAGGACGCCAAATTTATTTGGGAAGAGAAGTGCCAGCAGGCCTTTGAGGGCGTTAAACAATATTTAATGACACCTCCTGATTTGACAGCCCCTATCTCAGGGAAACCGTTGATACTTTATACCGCGCGGTTAGCATACTCGCTCGCTTGGAGCCCTCTTAGCCCAAGTCAATGAGGAGGGAAAAGAAAATGCGCTCTACTACTTAAGACATCGTCTAATACTAACGGAGATAAGGTATCCACCTATTGAGAAGCATTGCCTGACATTAATTTTTACCGCTCAAAAGCTTAGACATTACATGCTTTCTCATAAGATTACCCTAATTTTGAAAGTTAATCCATTGCAATATTTGATGACCCGACCAACACTCTCCGGACGTTTAGCAAGATGGTCAATGATCTTATTGCAATTTGATATAACTTTTGTTCCCCTTTGTGCTATCAAGGGACATATACTAGCAGACTTTCTCGCTGCACACCGACTGCCAGCTGGGTCATCTCTCAACGACGAGTTACCAGACGAGCAAATACTACAAATGGAATTTTCGAGTGCGTAGCGCTGGGAAATGTACTTTGATGGTGCTTCATCAGCCAGGACATACAAAGGATCAGGCACAGTTATACCAGGCAAGGCAGGGATCAGTTTGGTCTTTATTACATCAGATAAGGGTAGGTTGATGTTCTCATACCACCTGAAAGAGCCATGCACTAAAAATGAAGCAAAATATGAAGCCTTAAACACTGGATTAGAATTGGCAATCTCAGTGGATATAACAAACATTGTCATCTATGGTGACTCGAAACTTGTCATCCAACAAGTCACCGGACAATACAAAATTTTGAAACCAGGACTAGCAGAGTAACATCAGTACACAATGAAGCTCCTTGAGCAAATCCCTTATGTGACTTTCTACCAAATTCCTGGGGGAGATAATACCCATGCCGACGCTCTAGCAAAACTCGCTAAGGAAATGACATGTTCCCCGGAGGTTTCTATCGAAGTCACGGTGCAAGGAAGACGAGTCTTGTCTCGAAACGAATTCAAAACTCTACAAAAACTTCGAAAAGAAGAAATAATAAATACAGTTGCAGACATCAATGAAGATTGGCGCAAGCCATTAATAGAATATTTGCATACTGGGAAGCTGCGCTACCGGAGAGCAAGTTTGAGGCGCACCACATCACAAGAAGGGACATGTCTTACGCTCTAGTGGGAAATGTTCTCTATAGAAGATTGTTCAACCAAATGTGACTACAGTGTTTCAGCAGAACCGAGGCACAGAATATTATCAAAGAGGTACATGTCGGATTGTGTGGCGCTCACCAGTCGGGACCAAAAATTAAAATGAAGAGCAAAAGACTCAGACGTTATTGGCCAGCAATGATGTCCGATTGCATGGATACAACCAGAAGATGTCACCAATGCCAAGTGCATTGGGTGGTCTTACACCAGCTTCCGAAGGTGCTGCACCCAACTGTTGCCTCGTGGCCATTTGAGTGTTGGGGCACAGACATAATAGGTCTGATAGCCCCTCCATCTTCTAAAGGACACAGGTTTATACTTGCCGCTACAGACTACATCTCCAAATGGGCAGAGACAGTACCGTTACGTGAGGTTACGACATAACACGTCATTCAATTTTTCAAAGGCCAAATTGTCTACCGTTTTGGAGTACCGCGAAGAATAATCTCTGATAATGGGATAGCTTTCAAAAGTATAAAGATCAACAATTTCATCAGAAGATATTGGATAGATTGGAGATACTCTACAATTTACTATCCCAGAGCAAATGGTCTGGCTGAAGCTTTCAACAAGACACTGGTACAGATTTTAAAGAAAACACTCAATGAAAATAAGAGGGATTGGCATAATAAACTATTAGAAGCCTTGTGGGCCTACCGGACAACTTTCAAGACTCCCACTCAGTGTACACCTTATATGCTAGTGTACGGGACCGAGGCCGTGCTACCGCTTGAAATCTAGGCACAATCTCTCAGAGTTGCCATTGACAACCAACTCACAATGGAAGAAAGTGCAAAAATCATACCTGAAGAACTAGAGAGTCTCGAGGGAAAATGATTCGAAGCACAACAACATTTGGAGCTCTAACAGGCAAAGATGGGACAAGCCCATGACAAATTGGTCCGCCAAAGGACATTCAAAATTGGTGACCTCGTAATTGTGCTCAAAAGACCTATTCTTGCTTGCCGCAAAATAGGTGGGAAGTTCGAGCCAACTTGGGAGGGAAAATTTTTCATTGAAAAAGTCTATACAGGAGGAGCCTACCAGTTAGTGGACTACCGAAGTGAAAGACACATGTTACTGATAAATGGACGATACCTGAAAACTTATTACGCAACCTGATGTCGCCTACCTCCGCTTACCTCCGCTTGCATGTCGCCTACCTCCGCTTGCCTCTGCTTGCTTTGAAACTTTGAAACTTTGATTATTTTAGGGTTATCTATGCGGCCAAATGTCTATGATCAGGTCCAAATTTTATAATTAACCTCAATATAATGAAAATTTTGAGAAAGATTTTGGAACATTACACGTTCTCTTTTCTACTTTTAAATTTAAATACCCTACTAAATTAAACAAAACTCACACATAAAATGAATAATCCTTTTCACCAAAACAAACTAAAATTTACTTTAATGAATACTTTGTTTTGTTCTTATTTAAGCCAAGCTTCAGCCCACTAACATTTTTTTCTGTCGTCTGCAGAAAAATGTCAGGACAGAGGCTGATCCTTGCCTTTCAGGACGGCTGGAACCTCGCACTGAATAAAGAGATGGCGCCACAAGGAGGTGTCATAGATTTCAACGTGGATTTCAACCAAGTTGATATGGACTACGAGGGTCCTCTAATGGACGTAGTCAGCAATAAAGAAAAGGAGGGACTGCCATCACTGTTGAGGGTGACCACTCAAGACAATGTGTCACACAAAGGTAAAAATGTGATAACGGAACAAGATCCAATGGAGGGGCCCAGCCATCTGCCCTCCATGGTGGCTACTCTAGCAAGAGACCTGATAGCTGCCCATGGTGAACAACTACCGAATACTCCACTCCACAGGACGCAGCGCAGAAATGCCAGTCGAAAGAAATAGAGAGCTTTTCTGCGATAGAAACGCAAACTCAGAGACACGTGAGCAATTTTCTTACCCCCATTCTTGAGGGACATATTTACGACCCAGATCTGAGAGAAACTTCTGCCAGCCTGCCCACTAAAGACGAAGAGTCAGGATTTGTGATAGAACCAGATATGCTCCCAGTTCCCGATATCTTATGCAGAGGTTGCCCAACATGCAATGTTGAGGTACAAGCCGTAACAACAGTCGCGGGCGCATTTGTAGAATGCCCAGACTGTAACATTCTACATCTAGAGCATTTCAGTACATTAGAAGAATACACTTCAAGCACCAACGAGTCTCAGACTCCAAACTTCGCGACAAATGAACCATATGTCCCACTAGGGACAGATCAACGCGCACCATGGAGCCCAGGATCATACATCCCACTAGAGGCTGAATCTCATATTCTGGATCGACCAACACCAGTTTGGGTTCCCGCTGAGGCCCGAAGGAAGGAACGCCCACAGAAGCTGCCAACTCCTAGTATGGTAGAACACTACAAGATAAGCAAAGTAAATAAAAGAGAATTTGAGTTCTATGAAGAAGTTCAGGGAAAGTTCGTCAACATATTGGAGGGCCCTGAGGCTATATACCAGAGTTTTCTCTGAAACTGATGAAAGAAGCATTCTTGATTGCTTCTTCGATTTAAGATATATAGGTCGAGTGGGCCTTCTCATGGAGAGAACATATTCCGAGCCGAACAAATGGATGCGGGGAAAGGGAAGAATCACCATTCAATGTGGCTGTTGCTACAACTTCACAAACGACAGACAGGGGAATCCGCCTGGGATCCTCAGATACGACCAAGTGGATCTGTTACCACCAATGATAAAATGGATGATCAAGAGAATAGTCAAGTGGAATATTCTATCTACTACTTGCATTCCCAACAGTTGCATCATCAACATTTATGAAGAAGGTGACTGCATTCCCCCACACCTCGACCATCAAGATTTTGTGAGGCCTTTCTGCATGGTTTCTTTAATGAGTAAAAGCAATATTCTGTTCAGAAAAGAAATCGATATAGTCGGCCCTGGCAAATTCTGAGGAGCTGTGGAGATTCCTCTTCCAGTTGGTTCAGTACTTGTTCTCAAGGGCAACGGTGCAGACGTTGCAAAACACTGCATTCCATGAGTACGACACCGTAGGGTGTCTGTAACCTTCGCAGAATGGATGATAGTAAAATATCGTATGGATTCTAGCAGGACCTAGAATTAGAGGAGTTGTTTCTGTTTCCATACGAGCTATGAGATGAGAAGGTTGTACCTCTAAGTACATGCAAAGGGAACTCTTATCCTGGAGCATGACTTAGAAGGTCTGCTTGATCAGGAGCTCAATATAGCAGGCACAGAGGGTTCTCTTACTTTCTTTTAACAGCATGACATGTATCTGATGTATTCAGTCTATGATGTACTCATAGTGTGAGATAGTTCTCAATGTACTTCAACATAGGTTACATGATGTACCTTTTTGAGGCATTAGCCTATGTTTGATCTGTAGCATCTTTATTGAAGCAGATTAATGGAAATTTTTCTCAAATTATGCCTTTTTATTAGTTGCCTTTTTGTGCGATGGATGAAAGTCGTGAACCATGCGATGGTTCAGAATTTCAATGAACAAAGAACGAAACAACAAATCTTCAACAACAAACAAAACACAAATGAAAAATAATCATAAATGAGTGAATAATAAAAAAAATTCTATTTAAATCAACCTATTAAAATTAAAACTTTAAAAGCATATTTTGAAAAATTAAATTGTGATAAAAACAACAAGAAAATAAAACAGACATGTTGAGTAGATTCTTCCAATTTTGGAATTTCCTACTCTTTGTTTGCGCAGTAAAACCATCTTTATCTACATTAACTCTCTTCACATCATCATAGAATTTTGCATTCTACACAAAACCTCACAAAGCTCTACAAATCTTTTACAAAATTAGCCTTTCCACACGATACACTTTTGCAAATTCAACACCATAAGCTTTGTAAATTTCAATTCTCACATCTTCGAATTGATACCTACATTGAATTGATACCATCTTTGAATTGATACCCACATTTCAATTCTCACATCTTCGAATCGATACCCACATTTCAATTCTCAC
>NW_018227541.1:216406-222383 GCF_001263595.1 Phalaenopsis equestris
GAATTGATACCCACATTTCAATTCTCACATCTTCAAATCGATACCTACATTCTAATTCTCACTTCTGAATCAATCCTATATTTCTGATTCATTACATTCAAGGCCGGTCCTTACATTCCGACACCCTCTTTTGAGAATTAACCTACATTCCAATTCTCATTTCTAAATCAGTCCTATATTTCTGATTCATTACATTCGAGGTCGGTCCTTACATTCTGACACCCTCTTTTGAGAATTGACCTACATTCCAATTCTCACTTCTAAATCAGTCCCACATTTCTGATTCATTACATTCAAGATCGGTCCTTACATTCCGAACCTCTTTTGAGAATCACTCTCTTTTGAGAATTAACCTAAATTTCAATTCACACTTCTGAATCAGTCCCACATTTATGATTCATTACATTCAAGGTCGGTCCTTATATTCCAACAGTATCTTTTGAGAATTGACCTATATTTCAATTCTCATTTCTGAATCAGTCCTACATTTCTGATTCATTACATTCGAGGTTGGTCCTTACATTCTGACACTTTCTTTTGAGAATTGACCTGCATTTCAATTCTCATTTCTGAATTAGTCCTACATTTATGATTCATTACATTCGAGGTCGGTCCTCACACTCCGACTCTCTCTCTATCTCTCTCTTTTTGAATTGATATTTGAATTTCAATTCCCACCTCGTAGTCAAAACTTACATTCTGACTCCCATCCTTTGGAAATCTTTAAAATTTCATAACTCAAAGTCCACTTACCGATCTCCAGCGAGAGTCCCTACTACTTGATTTCAACCAGACGATCACCTGCTAAATCCCTAGCAGAAATAAATCACACACACAACTCTACGCATACTTCCAGGTCTGTTGACTTAGGAGTTTGTATTGGTTTATTTTGATCTCATCGGTCAACGCCAATACGCGCGGTATGCTTGCCCAGCACACCACACCTATTGGGGGTCCATTTGTTGACCTTATTTTTGGTTGAGGTTTAGTTTTTCCTCTTTAGTAGCCTAGAGTCTAGTCATAGGACTTTTCCTGTTGACTATTCCTAGAAAATTAGACATGGAACCCTTGACCCAAAATGGGGTTTCCATTGGTCCATGGCTTGTTGGTGATGTTTGGTACCTCAACTCTACCAAAATACCCATCTTGGCCTTTCACCCCTAAAACACCCCCAAATTACCAAAATGCCCCTCCATAGCTCCTCCCAAAAATTCTTAAAAATTCCTAAAAAATCCCAATAAATCCCAAATATCCCCAATTTCATTTCTTTCAACTACCACATGACCCAATTTGGCTAATTTGACCATCTTTAACCAAAATCCCCAAACTGCCCTTTAAAGACCCAAATTTCCCCAAATCTAACTCAAATGTCCATCAGTTTGATCTTAATTGACCTAAATTTCAACCCTAAACTCAAATTAACTTTTGATATGACCAAACTAAAAAAAATCCAAGCTCAATTGGTCCATGATTTGAGCCCAATTTTGATTATTTGAGCCTGAGCCCAATTTTGATTTGAGTCAAAACCCAAATTTTGACCATATGACCTAATCTAATAAAATTGAACCCATAGCCTAATCAATTGACCTAAATTAATGTTGCAAAGTCTTTATAACATTCTTATAAACAAAAATAAACCATCAATTGGCCTTGGTGAAGTCTCAAATCCATTTGATTTTGGCCTAAATCCAAAATTCCCAAATTTAGCCCCAAATTGGCTAAGTCCCCAAATTTCAACCAATTGATTGCCTTATGCTCCAAATTGGCATTGAATTCATTTTGAAAACTCTTCGTGAGGTCCCTATTAACCATTTACAATAATCAATTTGGACTTAGCCCAAGGCTAACCCAAGCTAGACCCAAGCCTAGCCCAACATGATGAAATTCATTAAAGTTCAAAATTCCCTCAAATTGACCCTTCAATTGAACACAAAACCACTTCCATCCTTCATCAAAGTTGTTCCTTATGGTCATCTACACCAAATGAAACAATTAATTGGGCTAATTGACATGGCTAACCTAGCCCAAACCCAAGTTTTGGTCATTTGCACCTACTTGGACCCATGCACTAAATGTGACCTAACCACCCTAAAGCCACCAAATTAACTCCACCACAGCCATTAGTTGGACTTATTGACCAGTCCAAACACCATGAAACCACCTAAATTAAGCCATGGACCAAAGCTTCCCCACATTAAGGGATCTTATTTCCATAAATGCACATGCTTAGGATATCTTTGCCAAATCAAAACACATTTGCATTAAATTGTTGTGATGGATTCCACTGGGTTCTCTGAGCTCCTAGCCACCTCCACCAGGCCGGGCGGCCAGCCTAATGGCCAGAAAAGCCCAAAACTGAGAGCCACTCCCATGGAACCTCACCCAAATAAAACCTAGAGGCTAGCTCATCCAAATCAAATTGAAGAGCTCCTCTGCCCTCCACCTAAGCACCACAATGCACCCAAACTTATGCTCTGAGAGCCACCCCATGACAATTTTTATAAAAACTCACCTCCCACAACCATGGGAGGTGTTCTGAAATTTTCCTAGAGAGGCCTCTCCAAACTCCATACAGAGCTTCCCTAAGATCCCCTCAGTGCATTCCGACCATTTTCCCCCACCATATCCCGTTGCCGGATCTCAATTTTGAGCTTGAAACTTTGCCAGAAACCAAGACATAACCCAATACACCTCCACACTCCACCAAACTTCAATTTCTTGTGCCCACATCTTCACAACAGTAAGAGAAGATAAAGCCCCATCAAATTACCCTCTGAAATAGCCTCCACCATAGCTCTAGACCAACATCTGAAATCGAGATTGGTCGATTTCATACCTAAGCCTTACACCAAGACCAGAGACTCAATCCCTAGCCTCCTTGGGCTCCAACGAACGTGCTGAGCATCTCTGATTAAAGCCTCCCTTCTAAGAGCAAAGGTATAAGACTTCTCCTCCTCACGAGCTTATTTTGATTCTCCATCTACTTAGGCTTGATTTCATGGTACATTAACCATATGGATGTCTTCGTCTCACTTAGATGAGTCCATAGGATCAAACCCAAAGTGATTTAGTTGAGACTAGGCTGAGATCTTAGGGTTTTATTGTGGATGGTCATGGGATCATTCTATCGAGAACGATGATGGGGAGCCTTTCGATCGCACGTGTATCATATGGATGGCCAAGATCGAATCGGGCAACGCCTTGGGACATAAACAGCGAGCCAAGTCAGTAAGCTACGTAGACGGCGGCGTCCAACCAGAGCGCGCCACGCATGCCTTCGGAGCCATCGTAGGATGAGGTATGAGGTGGCACGCGTGGTTTAAATAGATAAATATGGCTTTTCTTATTTATTTAAATACACTTAACTTAGAAAATCCATAACTTTGTGTAGAAAAATCACAAAAATAAAATAAAATACCCTCTTGCTCTGTGAACAGAGGAGAACAATGTGGAATAAATTTCAAGACCATGTTATGCATTTGTTATTTTTAATGAATTAAACACTGTTTTGAATCATTGTATCTAAAAAAATTTTTTTAAAGGATATATCATCTTGGCTTGAAACTTTGACATGTTGCAACCTCTGTAAGGGGAAACATTCTCTGGTTTTTCCAAAGTCAGAGGAGGTGCCTATACAGAGATCTATTTTTTTCAAGTTATTCCACATTATTTCGTTAAAATAATCATGAAAATTAGTATATTGATTAGAAAATCCTAAGAAAATTTTGAAAGATCCACCATGACTAGAGAAACCTTTGGAAATAATTTCATGGGTCAAGTCATTTAAAATGCACTTAAATTTTGTAAACACTAAATAACTAAGATATTTAATTTTGGAAAATATAAACATTTAAATGATTAAATTTTTATCTCCACTATGGTTTATGATCCAGAGAACTCATCATAAGAATTTCAAAATATTTTGAGTTCATTTGACAACTTAAATTGATTTTTAAGGATAAATACCACTCTTGGCTTTTAAATGATTTTTAAAAATCAAAATATAACTAAAAAAATTATGAAACTTAGTTTTTTGAGTTCTCTGTGATCAGGGATATTTTCTAAAAATAAAATTATATTTAAAATAAAAACTTGAATTTTAGCCTATTTTAAATGTTTGAATAATTAAAAATCCATAAAAATGACAAAAATAATAAACTCATCGAAATGTTCTAAATTGCTTCCTAATGACTTAGGAACAATTAGAATATTTTTTCTGATTTTCTAAATAAAGATATTGAATTTCAAAGTTTAAAAATAATTTTTTCAAAAAAGCTAAAAATGAGTTTTCATTAAAATAATTCTAATAAATCAAGGAAAAAATAGAAAAATATGAAATTTTCTCTATGAGTTCTCTAACCTCAGAGAGCTTTTTCAAAAATAGTAAACTTAATTTTCACCAACTAAAATATATTTTTTTTATTAAATAGCCCCGAACTTAAAATAATTCTAATAAATCACAGAGAATTCAAAAATTTATGAAATTTTATCCGAAGGCTTTCCTAGTCCTGGTCTACCTCCAGTAAAAATTGCAAGGGATTAAAATTTACATTGTTCTAGTTAGGAATTTTCTTTGAAATATCTTAATTTTGCATGAAAATAATTATATAAATTAAATTAAATTTTCAAAGTCATTTGAATTGAATTTATAAATTATGAGGTGTTAGAGCCTTAGGGGAAAATGTGTAACTTTGGAAATTTTGCCTTAATTAACATTTAGATTTAGGCTTAGGCTTAATTCAAGGAGGGAAATGGGTAACCTCTAATCTTAATCAATTTATTTGATGTTTGAAACCAATCTCACGTTTTTTATTAAGATTAATAAATTTCTAAATTATTAAAATTTGGAAGTTTATTAAAATTAAATGATCTTAGACTTCGGGGTATGACTTTTGAAGCCAATAATTAATCAATTTAATACCCCTATTTTGGTTTTCAAATAGAATCCAAATCATGAATCATGACCACTTAAAACTTAACCCTTTTCAAAAAAAATTAAGACACTCACATAGGACTTAAGGGCTTAGTGGTGACTTAGGCTAAATCTAAAATTGATTAAACAAGCATTAGAGAAAGAAACATAATTAAATCAAATATCCTTGAAACACCACTAAGCCCAATTAGGATTAAAAATTTGGCTAAGTGTTCAAATTACATTAACTTGCCTCTTTAAGGGTCTGCACCCACATAATTTTCAAATTAAATGATAAGTGACAATTACCCTATTCTTAGGGATAATTGAGACATCAGGGTTCACTGAGTAATAAGGGTATTTACAGGATGAACCATTAACAAATATAATAAGTTTAAATGGACTTGAGGCTTTTCACCAGTTGGTGAGAGGGAGGCATGAACCTGCTTCCCCCTCCTAACTTTTTGGATACCTCAGAGGCCTATTAAACTTAATAGTCTTCGCTCAATGAAATCATCCTTAATTAAACTTTTAAGGACTCACCAAGATATGACATAGGGTTAGGAAAATTATCAAAATTTTACCTTTCCTGCTCTTCATAAACTGCCTTAAGATGCATTTTAAGTTTCAGGTGGTGGAACGAGAAGACTCGCCAGGTACACTTTTACAGTTTTCAGCGTTAACTTTCTTGTACTTTCATACAGTACTTTCATACCTGCAAATTTTCATGCTAAACAACGATGTCACCCTGCATGAAAACTAAAACCATCAGGATATCCACATAACCATAACCCGAAACCAAAACTAAAATCAACCAAGATAAAATTCACAGCCACAACATTCAAAATATAAAACAACTCAAAATTTAATCACAAACAACACACAAAAAAACTACAACCTCAACTAAATTAAGACGTCTCTATCTGATGATCGGGAATTCCTCGGAGGAGGTAACCTACGGTTGCTAACGAGCCTTCCCACGGTCTAAATGAAATTATGGAACTCATTAAGTTGAGTTTAGTAAATTCATTTGGACTAAGTGATTCCAATAGAAAATAGTGGTGC
>NW_018227541.1:222401-228110 GCF_001263595.1 Phalaenopsis equestris
CTCCGCGCCGGTGTCGCTCTATTAACCTTAAACACGCCCTCATAAAATTTAAGGAAATTCAACCATGGGGCCACCTGATTTGATATTATAACTTGACACACTAGATAACTCAAACTTATCGCGGTAAGGAGCCTGGAGCTAGCATGGTGTGCAGCACGGCCATCCTTAATAGTAAAACCTGTCTTCCCCAACTAAACCAATCTTTCTTCCTTAGACTTAAACAACAAAGCCATAGGATTTCAAGGTTGGTTGCTTATGCAACGTAAATCCTCACCTTATCTTAAGGCCTTTGCGTAGCCCTGCTATACAATATAAGCCCTAACTCGTCTTACAATTCTGAGATTGTCGTTTGTCACGACTTAAATCCTGACATCTTCCACACTATTTGTGTGATCATTTCACACAAATGTAAGCCCTAACTAATAAAATTGGCAGGATGAAACACCTAAATATTTCTCCTCAAAATTGAAGCCAAACATTGGATAGCTTGGAAAGTCACCGAGGTTCTCCTCTGGATCCATAACATCCCCTAGTTTCTCTTCCTTTTGATTCTACAATAAAATGTTCCAAATTTGAACCAATTCCCTCTCACTCCTCTACGTCCGATTTCATTGAAGAGTCCTACCCTTTGAAATTCCTTGAAGATAATTTTTCTTGATTTTTATCGACAGTCTTCTTAGGTGGCTTTGGTCATTTAGAATGTAATTAACTATAGGGGCTTGCCTTTATAGGAAGCATGTTTAAACCCAGCTTAATATAAACCCTATTTAATCCTTTATATTAAATAGGGGAACTTATTGGCAAATACAAAGGTTTTGCAGACCAGACGGATGTCATAATTTTCTTAATTTATTTGATCGAGCCTCATCCTCAAGTCTTGTGTTTATCCTCTTGGATAGATACAGGATTTGAGGTAGAGTGCTCTTTCATTTTAAACTATGAAAAATATGGGGTCAGTTTGATTTCATACTCCAACGTCCTTCCGAGGCGAATAACGGGATTTTGATTCCGATGACTGACAGCTTCTTACGCGTAACTATCCTCCAATCTTCGTAACTCTCCTCCAATCTTCGAAATAGCACCGACAACAACATTCTTACACGAGATTTTATGCAAGAAGTGTATAATCTTTTTACAGATGAAAGTGATATGTGGGAGATATGAGATGAAGGATATGTTAGTTTCTCTACTTCATTACTTAATCCAATTTCGAAGTAATGTCATTTCTTTTTTGGTGCAAAATTACTCCCTAGTATGAAAATTAGTAGAGTCACCAAAGAATGTGCTATTTTAAATTACTGCTTTCAAATGGAAAAACCCATTGATATAGGGTCTATTATATTTAAATCTGTTATGGGTATCCTTACTAATGGACAAATTTATGGACTTGGGCATCAATCTACCATCTTTCTGATTTGCAATCAAGCCCAAGTTCCATATGAAAGTTGGGAAAAGACTTTATTACCTTGGAAGCCCATGAATCTTATAGATGAGAGTTATTGTGGAAATGGAAATGAAGTATTAGAAGCCATCATAGATGAATCTTCACATGCTTCAACTTCATTAATACTACCAACAGTTGGAAGTTCGCTTGCTTTGGAAAAGAAATTGAAGAAAATTGAAAGTGAACTTCAGAGTATTATGAATGCACTAGGAGATCTTAAATACATTTTTGATCACCTAGATTGGAGAATAAAAGAAAATTTTGATCACACTGGAACTTTTGAAGCAGGATTAGTTCAGATGTTTAAAGAAAATGGATGGATCGATGAAAATTTGATAGATCAATTCCCATACCGATCCTTCTAGAACTTATATATTCATTAGCAATTTATAAGAGATATCAGAGGAGAAGAAAACACTGAAGAAGAGGCATAATAATTGAAGACCTTAAATTCTCTATCTATTTTAGAAGATTATATATATTTAGTGTAATTGTGTGGATTTAATTTGGTTTGTTTTTTTTTTGCTTTAGAATTCTGAACTTTTATTGTGTGTATAGTTTTGTGACAACATTTAGTGTTGGCTTGATTTTGATGCTGATTTATAATTAGTTTGTTTAATATGTGTGATTGTGTAATTAAAAAATTGTGTTTGTAAAAAGTGTACTAAAAATTTGTGTTAGTTTGTTGTTGTTTGTGAAAATTTGTGTTGGTGAAATGTTTTGTTTTGTGGTTCTTAGATAAAAATTTGTGTTCAAAATACTAAAAATTTTGGAGTAAGTTGATAGGAAATTGAAAATTAAAAAAAAATAAAAATATGAAATTCAGGCCTTCATCGCCGAAGGCGTTGACGGTGCCCTCAACCCGACAAAAGATTTTAACCCCTAAAAATTTGCAGTTTTTACTGTGGCCACCTTTTTTACTCTGAAGTCGTCTTCAACCTTCGGTTTAAGCGGCGAAGGATTGATTGTGGTCAGATTTGAGGCAATTTAGAGGCTAAAAGACTTCAGATTTTATCTTATCTAGGTAAGAGCTACTCTTTAAACCAATTTTTTTTATTTTCACCAACAAATTATGTCACATTACATGGATCCAAAAAAATGAAATAATTTTTGTGAAATTTTTTAGAATATCCTTTGGTGATGAACTCTTATATAGTGATTTGAAGTTTAAAATGTTTTATGTTTTGATTTTTAGAATGTTAGAATTTATTCAAATTTTTCATTTTTTTATAGATTTCCTATGGCATGAAGATCGAGAAAAAGGAAAGTAGAATATGATGAGCAGAGATTTGTTAGATTTAGTGCCAGTGCTTGATTTCCTAGCATTTATGAAAATAAGAAAGTAATTTAGCACCGATGTTTTAAAAATCCAGGAGGAGAAGTTGAACGTTTGATTATTGCTAGGCAATGGGAAAACTTCTGCTTTTTTACTGTCGATGTGATAGTTGGGATTGTAATGAAATTTTATGCCAACCTTTTTGAAGCTTCTGATGATTATGTATTTCTTCATGGAAAAAGGGTAGAATTTACTCCAAAGAAAATAAATGAGTTTTATTCTGTAAAAGAAGTCTATAGATGTCAGTATCATTCTTTTTCTCTATAGATCAAGCTTTGGATGAAGTTATTTCTTTTCTGACTAGTGAGAAAGGGGCTTGGAAAATAAAAAAATGGAGTTAAAGTTAACTTTCCCAGAACTAGTTTAAATGTAGTATTTAAGGCCTGACATTATTTTATTTTTTGAAGAATCATTCCGACGAACCATCATAGTGAGGTGACGAAAGATAGAGCCATCCTAAACTACTGTATTCAACAAGTTATGGACATAAATGTGGGCTATATTATTTATATGAACACTTGATCTATTGCTATGGGAGAGACTTCTAGTGGATTGGCACACCCTACTCTTATTTACACACTTTGTGAGTAGGCAGGAGTTGATTTTAGACCTGATGAGGTGAGGATTGAGCCTTAGAGATCTATTGGGCCTGCAAACAACAAGACATATGAATCTCATGTTGACTGAAGATCTGACAGTAAGGCTAGAGATATTCCTTCTACTTCTAGGGATATTCCTTCTACCTCTCATGGACCTACTTCTAGTGACCCCAACAACAGAGAATTATTAGATCAGATGATGATACAACAGGGAGATATTTTGAAGATGGATTATAGGATGCATAAGATGGAAGCTAGAAATTCTCACACTGATGATTTGATTCTGCAAAAAATTGAGTATGATGCTGCTTTTGACGATGCTTTAGTTAGATACCTGAGGTGAAAGCATTCAGTTCAGTTCCTTGTTCACCCTGTGTTTACTCCATATTAGCAACAGAAGTTGGACGTCGATGAAGATGAAGATGATATTGACCGCTGATCTTTTTGTTAGTTTGTTTGTGTTTGTACTGTGTGATTGTATTGTTTGTGTTGTGATGTTGTTTAGAGTTTGTTTGTTATGTTATGTTAAAATGTAATGTGGAAGATTGTTTTCATTTTTAGAATTTAGTTTAGTTATGTTGTTATTTTCAGCACTTTGTTATGTTTTGTGATTAGCTTTTTCTTAGCAAATTTTATATGTATTTTGTACAATTTAATGTTTTTAGCCTTGTAGTTTTCATTTTAGCACCTGCAGTATTTTTAAAATTTATATTCAAAAATCAAAATCTCCAACAAGTATAATTTTTTTTTAAATGTACTTAATGCTTTCTTTTACCCTTCATTTTAAAAGCTCCTCATGTACAAATCTTTTAAAAAATTAAGTTTGGGGGGGGGAGAGGAGAAGAAGAAAAATCATTTTTAGAAAGAGAGAAAGAACTTAATTTTATTTGTCCTCACTTAATTATTTTTCAAAATTTTAAATTTAACATGACCTTTGGTATTAGAGGTTAACTTTGGATAACTATATTTATGTTTCTAAATATATAGTAAATTTAAGTAAAAATTTTCAATAATAAATTTAACATCTAGGGGTTAAGATATTTGGTAAAAGAGAATAAGATTATGTTTTTCTATTCTTATTAAAGGAAATTTGTATTTTTGAAGTATTAAAAATCTTAAAAGATTCATGTAAAAAAAAAAGAATTAAACTTTATGAAATCTTTAAATTAATATAAATTTGTTAAGTGAAGAAATGTAAAAAGTTTTTAACTTTAAGAAGCAGATAGTGAAGTTCAAAATCAATAAAGGCTATCCAGATATAGTAATCCTGAGATATAAAAAAAAAGAAGAAAAGATAGAAAGAAAAGAAAAAGAGGATTAAAAATGATCCTGAAAGAAAAGAAAAAAAAGAAATATATGGGGAGAAGCTTGAAGAGATGCCTAATTTAAAATTGGTCTCACTTGAATCAAGTTAAGGAAAAAGACTTGAACACATTTTCTAAACTTTTTATTTGAATTTTAACTTAATTATTAATAAAGTTTTATGAAGTTCTTTTTCATATGAATTTACTAAGTGACTTTAATATAACAAATTGCAATTTTTCTTGAAAGAAATAGAGGATCAGAAACCTTAGACATATTTAATGAATATCTTTACACCTTTAGTATTAATTAGAGTTGTTTTGAATTTTTCTTAAGTCATACTATTATATTTGGAAAATTAAAATATGGAAGTATAAAAGTTAAGGTCTTTATCATAATTCATATTTGTTTATGTAGTAAAGGAGTTACTTGAGGACAACTAACATGTATGTTTTGGGGATTTTGATACACCAAAATATATGCATTTTTAGACTCATATTTTATACGTATTTTTTGTGATATTGCATTTTAATGAAAGATATTTTGATATTTTCTTGCAGGTTGTTGATTTTTAGGACTTAAAGCAAAAAAGAAAGCAAAAAAGATGAAATTTGGAGTTAAAATGTCATTTTTGAAGAAAAATGACGTTTTTGAAGAAGTGCTCAGCGCCGGCAGCACCGACACCGACGGCGCAGAACAAATTAGCGTGGAGATTTTTTACTCAGCGTCGATGTCGCCAAAGGCGGTGCAGACCCCATTTTTAGAAGGTTTGATGTATTTAGATGATTTTTTTAAGATTTTTTGGAGGCACCTCTTGGAGAACAAACCTTGGGCTCTATTTGGGGCCGAATTTCATCCTAAAAAGCGCTCCTCTACATTTTTCACTCCTCTACTTTCATTTTTCACACCACATCATTCCATTCCACTTCCATATTGGAGTCAATTAGTGATTTTGCTTTCATAGTTTAGAGTTTTTGTGGTGAGATTTAGTGTGAAACTTTCTGTAGGAGTGTTGGAGAAGGAGAAAA
>NW_018227541.1:232495-233423 GCF_001263595.1 Phalaenopsis equestris
AGTTTTATGAAGTTCTTTTTCATATGAATTTACTAAGTGACTTTAATATAACAAATTGCAATTTTTCTTGAAAGAAATAGAGGATCAGAAACCTTAGACATATTTAATGAATATCTTTACACCTTTAGTATTAATTAGAGTTGTTTTGAATTTTTCTTAAGTCATACTATTATATTTGGAAAATTAAAATATGGAAGTATAAAAGTTAAGGTCTTTATCATAATTCATATTTGTTTATGTAGTAAAGGAGTTACTTGAGGACAACTAACATGTATGTTTTGGGGATTTTGATACACCAAAAATATATGCATTTTTAGACCCATATTTTATACATATTTTTTATGATATTGCACTTTAATGGAAGGTATTTTGATGTTTTCTTGCAGGTTGTTTATTTTTAGGGCTTAAAGCAAAAAAAAAAACCAAAAAGAATGAAATTTGCAGTCAAAATGACGTTTTTGAAGAAGTGCTCAGCGCCGGCAGCACCGACACCGACGGCGCAGAACAAATTAGCGTGGAGATTTTTTACTCAGCGTCGATGTCGCCAAAGGCGGTGCAGACCCCATTTTTAGAAGGTTTGATGTATTTAGATGATTTTTTTAAGATTTTTTGGAGGCACCTCTTGGAGAACAAACCTTGGGCTCTATTTGGGGCCGAATTTCATCCTAAAAAGCGCTCCTCTACATTTTTCACTCCTCTACTTTCATTTTTCACACCACATCATTCCATTCCACTTCCATATTGGAGTCAATTAGTGATTTTGCTTTCATAGTTTAGAGTTTTTGTGGTGAGATTTAGTGTGAAACTTTCTGTAGGAGTGTTGGAGAAGGAAAAAAGTGAGAGATATCTTCTTTTTACATTTCTAAGGAAAGGATACAAAGGATTTGCTTTGAGAAAGTGTTTTTGTTTTCATATAAGTATTGTTTGT
>NW_018227541.1:233488-233848 GCF_001263595.1 Phalaenopsis equestris
AAATTTATTCTCATGAAGTCCATTCTCATGAAGTCTGAGTAGTTCCCTCTATCTTTCTCCCTACTATGAGATATGGTGAAATGAAGAGATAATATGAATGTGCTATTATTAAATTATAAAATAAATTATGACGATTTTTCAACTCCAAACTTAATTTAATTTTTGATCTGGCCAATTGAATTGTTAAAATGTGTTGTGAAACATATGATCTGGGAAATGGAGTATGAGTTCTACAACAGAGTAAGGATCACGTTTGATTCCATAAAGGAGAACATCATTTATGAAATTAAGTGCAAATAGATAGGGAAATATTTTTTGTTGGGTGTTGAATTGGAGAACCTTTAGGGTGACAGACTAAAA
>NW_018227541.1:233899-236045 GCF_001263595.1 Phalaenopsis equestris
TGTGAAGAGAAGTGGGAGCTCTGGAGTAATAAAAAAATTGGCTTCACTTGAATCAACTTAAGCCTAGCCACAGATTTAGGGACTAAACATTGAGATTAGCCAATAAAAAACAGTTTTTTGTTTCTACTATGCACTGTATCAGGGTAGAGAATTAACATTTCTCCTATTTGGCATAATACATATTATGAACATTTTTCTCATCTCATTTTATCATAGCCTCATGATAGTGGGAATGATATTTTTTCACATAAGAATCCGTTACATAAACATAGTAAATAGATTAGTATTTAATGTTTTAAATTTTGCATATTTGATTTGATAATAGTTTAGAAATTTTATTTTGCTTACATCTCAACAATTGAAATTAGTGACAGTGATTTCAATTGACTTTTTGTGAATTTCCTAGCAAATTTTTCATTTCCAATTTAACCCTTCCCCGTAGCCCTTCCCCGTAGGATCGATCCCGTAGGATCGATATTTGGGGCTTAAATAGAAAGTCCATTATTACTTGATAACGATACATATACTGGCATAGAATCCAAATATTAACTGATTATATTTGATTAAATTTTACACAATCTATCGCAACAAAAAAGTCAGATCAGTGTCCCGAAAATTTTAAGATCTCTTGGATATTTTGAAGAACAAATTTGAACTATTATATTTTTATTCTAGAAAGATACCCTCTAAGATCTCTTGGGATTCACTAAGTCATTGTTTGAGTTTTGTTAGAGACACCTTCAACGACTTTGAATTTGTCTGTTTTATTTAATTTTCTGTAAATATATATAAATATTGCAAAAGCTATTTTTCAGCGGGAATGTCGAGAAGATGACATGTACACATTATAATTATCTATTATTGCTGTAAAATATTATAACTACTTGGTTGTGCATTTTATTTTACTTGCAAAATTCAAAAGCATTTTTAAAAATTAATCAATATTTTAAAAAATCTAAAATAAATTATTTCAAATGTAGCAATAAATTTATTGAAATGTCACTAAACATAAAACGTCCTTTTGAATTTATGGGAGCCCCTTAGAGGAGGTAGCCCACGACTGCTAACGTGATCTCCCTGGTTTAAATGAGTTTAAAAACTCATTCAAACTAATTAAACTCAAAAGAAAATAATGATACAGGAATGATGGAACCATGGGATCCTAACCGATGCCACTCTAATCAAATTTAACCCCCCCATAATGTTTGAACTTTAAACTTGTCATTTAAACCCTTAAACCTTAGAATTTAGGGTTGCTACTTTGTCAAGGAGTCTGGAGCTAACTTTTTGGGTAGCCTTCTACAAGAGCAATCTACAATAGCACAAGGATCTACAACAGTGCATCTTTCCTTAGAATTAAACAACAATCCATAGGATTTTGAGGTTGTCCGCTTAGTGTGACATAAACCTTAAACTCATTTTTAGGGTTTTGTATGGCTCTGCTATACAATTTAAGCTTTAACTTGTTTTAGGTTTCCGAGGTTGTCGTTTGTACGACCAAAACCCTCACATCTTCCAGGCTATTTGTATGACCGTGTCATGCAAATGTAAGCCCTAATTAATAAAATTGGGAGGATGAAACATTGAAATAATCTTGCTCTCGAAACTAAAGCCAAACCATAGGATAGCTTGGGAAGTCACCGAGGTTCTCCTCAGGATTCATGACAACCCCTAGTTCTTCTTCCACTGGATTCCAAAATAAATTTTTTTGAATTTGAGTCATTCTCATTTCACATCTCTTTTTCTGAACTTTTAAAAAGTCCTACCCTTTGAAATTGTTGAAGACAATTTTCACTTATCTAAATTGAGAGTTTTCTTTGGTGACTTAGGTTATATAAGATGTAATTAACGATAGAGACTTATCCTTACAGGAAACTTTAAGAGCTGAGCTCAATATAAACCCTATTTATATCTTTATATTAAATAGGAGAATTTGCTGGTCAACATAAAAATAGTTTTGTCTGACTTAAAAGGATGTCATAAATTCTTTAGTTTTTTTTAATTGAGCACCACCAGCAAGTAGTCTATATATCCTACGAGGTAGATATATTGCTTACAGTGTTGTGCTTGATTATTTAAACTATTAAAAGTATGTGATTAGTTCGGTCTCGTATTTTCAATATTATATATATATATATATATATAT